>NW_028245867.1:0-58727 GCF_964263255.1 Lissotriton vulgaris | reverse complement strand
AGAATTAGACTAATTTAACTACCTTTTATATTTTAATAATCAATTGCTTTTGACTATGTTTTAAAATGAGTATTTTTTTATTTGTGATTTTCTTTTGCTGATATTTTATATATGCGATTACATTAATGAACTTTATGATGATATATATATATATATATATATATATATATATATATATATATATATAGATAGATAGATAGATATATATATATATATATATATATTACCTACTGGCGGTCGCCAGTAGGTAGTTATAGTTAGGATTTTTTTCAATGTTAAATCTCAAAATTCTATTTGGAATAACTTTGACGCCGATTGATGAATCTGCCTGAAAATTTCCTGAAAATGGCCTCGCGGCGCCCCGGTCCTTCCCTGAAAGTTTGGGGGGGATATGTCAAGCGGGGGCCGAGATAAAAGGGGGGTCCCAAAACGCGTTTTCCCCATGTTAATTTCCATAGGGCGGTCGATTTCACTTTTAGCCCGAACGGCTGAATGGATTTCCACCAAACTTGGCAAAATTGTAGGGACTGGTAGCCCGATGTGCCTTTGCTATGTCTCAAGATATGTGCTCCAGTGGATTTTGAGTAATTTAGGTTCAAAAAAATATATATATCTATAGGCGCGCTCCGGTGCGTGCACCGGGGAGCGCACCGGGCGCGCCACGCGACTTGCGCACGGAAAGCTGATTGGCTGTCGGTTGTCTGTAAACATTCTAAACAGTCCGGAGCGGCCGCCATCTTGTGTCTTGGTAGGATATAGACATTAGAGGTGGCCAAAACAAAGGGGTAAAAGACCATAAGGGGGCAGAGTAGACTCCCCCTGTCCCCCTAGGTTTGATGTGGGGGCCATTAAAGGGCCCCGCGGGGTCTCAATTTTTTTTTTCTCGATTTTCGCGGGGGAAGCGCCCAGTACGCATACCGGGGAGCGCACCGGGGAGCGTACTATGGGAAAAAAATCACTTACATTTTTTTTTATCTTTATTAATTTTTTTTATTTTGTTTTATTTTATGTAAGTACCTACATGTAGGTACCAATGCAGAGACTTAAATTTAATGTACACCATCTCCTCTGTAGATATCTTGCATGTTGTTATTGAAGTTTTTGTGGTATATGGAATCCATAACATAGTCTGTCAGGAAAGCAGAAACAGATCTTTTAAGCACTCCCTGAGAATTTCTAGGGGATCATGGGTAGTCTATCCTGATCCCTTATGATGAAAAAGAGGTGTAAAATATACATAGGAGATAATATAGTGGGAGAAAGGTAGTAACTATGAGTAAACTTACTATGTAACAGAAAAAAAGTTGCACAGTATACTATAAGTCTCATTTTATAATATAATTATTTTGGTAATACTTCATGAATTACATATAAAAATGAATATTGTCTCAAACAATTTAAAATTATTAAATATAAATTTATTCCTCTGATTCTTTTTCATAATTTAATAAAACTTGTAACATAATATTATCCGGTATTTCCTCATAATTATAAGTACATGATTCCATTTGTTTCAAACATTCTATAAACTGTTGATCCAAAGAGTCATCCATGAAATCAACTTTATCTTTTTGCTCTTCTGGATTTTCCACCTTTACTTCGATAGAAGTAACATTTGCTTGTTTTTCTCCTTCCATTTTCTTTCTGAAAATTGCATAAAAATTAACTATATTAGTAGAGTTAGGGTACTGTTGGGTTTAAGTTTAGACAGGTACTTTTGAGTTTTTAACAGTCAAGTAATTTTTGGGCAGTGTATGGTTTCAGGCAGGAAGTAGAGTTATTAAAAAGTGCATGTGATTAAGCCTAAGTAAATTCATAATTATACCAGAGAAGCCTAACTCAATCCATAACTATTACAGAGAAGTCTATCTCAATCTATAACTATTACAGAGGGATAGTATATAACTAACAGAATATTTTTTCTCAAATTAAATTAAAGTGCACAACATACTTCACTTTCCAAAATAACAACTTACCTTGGAGAAATCAGTTGAAGTTGTCAGTGTTATTTGTTTTTAAATGTACTTCTGGAAGCAGTAGTCAAAATGGCTGTGTTTCCCTCTCTTCTTTTATATATATTTTTGTACATAACCAATCAAATGTCAGGAAATAATCGTAGAAAATGAAAGAAACTTTTTAATTGGTTGTAAATTCTAACATTTCATATGTGTTTTTGTCATGTAATTTACCTCAGGATATTTAGACAGGCCTGTAGCCTAAATGTCTCAATGGAATTCCACCAAATTTGGGCAAATGGTAGGGATTGCTATGTAGTAAGGCTTATTCTATATTTGATGAAAGTGTCTCCAGTGGTTTTTCTGAAAATTACTTTCCCACCTTTTTTTGTGGAGGGCTCACAGGTGCGCGCTCCGGTACGCGCACCGGCAGCGTAACGGAAGTCCTCCATTTTGTGTTTCGGTACAATCGAGACACAAGATGGAGGGCAAACAATGTTTGGTATGGCTAGAAGGGGGCACAGTAGAGACTTCTTGACCCTCTAGGTTTTCTGAGGGGGGCTTAGGAGGCTCATAAACGTAAAAAAAAAAAATCTTTAATTTTTTCACGGGGGAAGCGCCCGGTACGCGCACCGGTAAGCGTACCGGGGAGCGTACTTTGGTGAAAAATAGTGAAAAAAGTTAGAAAAAGATAAACGTTTTGAATGATCAGAAGTAGGGTAGCTCTGAAAAGAGCTTTTGGGTTCTGTGGTTGAGTTAGGTACCTACAAGTAGGTTCCAATGCACAGTCTTAAATTCAGGAGGAATATTCTATTTCCCTCATCTGAGAAGTGCACACCATCTCCTCTGTAGATGTCTTGCATGTTGTAACGCAAGTTGTTATTGTATATTGAACCCATTCCATAGTCTCTCATGTAAGCAGAAACAGATTTATTCACATGTCTCCATGCTTTCTCAAATTTTGGACAAAATTGGTTGGACCAGTTCCATTTTTGTCTTTGGCATATATTTGAATATACCAAGGCAGTTTGTGGAAAAAGTGTCATCAATTGATGAAAGGTGTCCTTTAAGAGAATTTCCAGACCAACCCCAGTCATAGTGCCCAAATCATTTCCACCACAGTGCACTATTAAGAGGTCAGGGCTTGGCAGATGCAAAAAGGTTTTCACCAATGGTATCAATTGATGACATTTTAATCCACTCTGGCCAATCCACTTGATTTCCACATTTGATAAATCAAGGTTGTGATAATTTCTGCTTGCTGCATACCTTTGAGCCCAGTGGATGTAGCTATGTCCTATAATCCATACAGAATACATGATGTGAGAAGGTTCTGGTGTAGTCAGATGAAGTGTAGGAATGAAATGGCAGTTGGAACAGTAGGAGTTTACAAAAAAATAATTGTGGAGTTTCACTGCTCTTGAATCACAAGCAATGATTGGTGGATTCAGATAGTTGAAAACTGAAAGTTAGGGTGCATGGTTGTGTTGTGTGAAAGAAGTAATTTGAATGGTTAAGAAAAAGTCAATTAAAGAAATAGTGCACCGGATAAGCTGGTGTATTGAGAGGTCAAACATCCTTGCTGAGTTAATTTGCAACATTGTACAATAAACATTTGAACCTGAGAGTTCAGTTAGGAGGGAGTTGCTATGGTAACAGATAGAAAGATCTGAGAGGGGGAAGGGTGTTGGTTTGAAAATAGTGAGGGAAGACTTTTGATTGGTTGAATTAAGGCATATGTGTACAAAGTTAGAGATTTTCTATGCCAGTCTTGGTTTCAGTGTATTGAGTGCACAATTATTGCTTTGCTAAAGAGAAATTGGTGTGTGTGTCTGACACTGTTTTCAATCTCCCAAAGCATTTGTAAAGGTAAGTAATGATTTATTTAATTTAGATAGAGACTTGTTTGCTCTATGGAGAATATTTGGAAGCAGATAGTTATGTTTCAGAAGTCAAATTGTATGCTAGTATATAAGTCCTGTGTTGTGTTTCTAAAATGTTATACAAAAAACGATTTTGGGTGCAAATGAATGGTATTTTCATTTCGCCCTTTTTTATGATTGCCTTGTGCAACTGGTGCATCACTTTGTACATGGGAAATAAGTGACACTCTTGTGGCGCAAGGCCTTCATAAACAAGGCCCTGAGTTTGTTGGCTGTTGATTTGTTATTTGCTTTTTGATAATAAATATTATGAACATATGCAAGATAGTGAATTTGTATTTTGGGACACAGTGATCTTTCAAAGCTGATATTGAGTGGTTGTACATAGGTTCTGCGCAGTGTTTCCTAAATGTTATTCAAAAAACGATTTTTGGGTGCAATTGATTGGTATTTGCATTTGGCCCTTTTTTATGATTGCCTTGTGCAGCTGATGCATCACTTTAAACATGGGTAATAAGTGACGCACTGGTGGCGCAAGGCCTTCATAAATAAGGCCCTGACTTTGTTTGCTGTTGATTTGTTTTTGGATTTTTGATAATGCTTGATATCAACATTTGAAAGATAGAGGATTTATATTTTGGGAAACAGTGACGTTTCAAAAGTGATATTCTGTGCTTGTACATAGGTTCTGCGCAGTGTTTTTTAAATGTTATTCAAAAAACGATTTTGGGTGCAAATGAATGGTATTTTCATTTGGCCCTTATTTATGATTGCCTTATGCAACTGGTGCATCACTTTATACATGGGAAATAAGTGACACTCTTGTGGCGCAAGACCTTCATAAATAAGGCCCTGACTTTGTTTGCTGATATTGAGTGGTTGTACATAGGTTCTGCGCAGTGTTTCTTAAATGTTATTCAAAAAACGATTTTTAGGTGCAATTGATTGGTATTTTCATTTGGCCCTTTTTTATGATTGCCTTGTGCAGCTGATGCATCACTTTAAACATGGGTAATAAGTGACACACTGGTGGCGCAAGGCCTTCATAAATAAGGCCCTGACTTTGTTTGCTGTTGATTTGTTTTTGGATTTTTGATAATGCTTGATATCAACATTTGAAAGATAGAGGATTTGTATTTGGGGAAACAGTGACGTTTCAAAAGTTATATTCTTGCTTGTACATAGGTTCTGCGCAGTGTTTTTTAAATGTTATTCAAAAAACGATTTTGGGTGCAAATGAATGGTATTTTCATTTGGCCCTTATTTATGATTGCCTTATGCAACTGGTGAATCACTTTATACATGGGAAATAAGTGACACTCTTGTGGCGCAAGACCTTCATAAATAAGTCCCTGACTTTGTTTGCTGATATTGAGTGGTTGTACATAGGTTCTGCGCAGTGTTTCTTAAATGTTATTCAAAAAACGATTTTTAGGTGCAAATGATTGGTATTTGCATTTGGCCCTTTTTTATGATTGCCTTGTGCAGCTGATGCATCACTTTAAACATGGGTAATAGGTGACGCACTGGTGGCGCAAGGCCTTCATAAATAAGGCCCTGACTTTGTTTGCTGTTGATTTGTTTTTGGATTTTTGATAATGCTTGATATCAACATTTGAAAGATAGAGGATTTGTATTTGGGGAAACAGTGACGTTTCAAAAGTGATATTCTGTGCTTGTACATAGATTCTGCGCAGTGTTTTTTAAATGTTATTCAAAAAACGATTTTGGGTGCAAATGAATGGTATTTTCATTTGGCCCTTATTTATGATTGCCTTATGCAACTGGTGCATCACTTTATACATGGGAAATAAGTGACACTCTTGTGGCGCAAGACCTTCATAAATAAGGCCCTGACTTTGTTTGCTGATATTGAGTGGTTGTACATAGGTTCTGCGCAGTGTTTCTTAAATGTTATTCAAAAAACGATTTTTGGGTGCAATTGATTGGTATTTGCATTTGGCCCTTTTTTATGATTGCCTTGTGCAGCTGATGCATCACTTTAAACATGGGTAATAAGTGATGCACTGGTGGCGCAAGGCCTTCATAAATAAGGCCCTGACTTTGTTTGCAGTTGATTCGTTTTTGGATTTTTGATAATGCTTGATATCAACATTTGAAAGATAGAGGATTTGTATTTTGGGAAACCCTGACGTTTCAAAAGTGATATTCTGTGCTTGTACATAGGTTCTGCGCAGTGTTTTTTAAATGTTATTCAAAAAACGATTTTGGGTGCAAATGAATGGTATTTTCATTTGGCCCTTATTTATGATTGCCTTATGCAACTGGTGCATCACTTTATACATGGGAAATACGTGACACTCTTGTGGCGCAAGGCCTTCATAAATAAGGCCCTGACTTTGTTTGCTGATATTGAGTGGTTGTACATAGGTTCTGCGCAGTGTTTCTTAAATGTTATTCAAAAAACGATTTTTGGGTGCAATTGATTGGTATTTTCATTTGGCCTTTTTTATGATTGCCTTGTGCAGCTGATGCATCACTTTAAACATGGGTAATAAGTGACGCACTGGTGGCGCAAGGCCTTCATAAATAAGGCCCTGACTTTGTTTGCTGTTGATTTGTTTTTGGATTTTTGATAATGCTTGATATCAACATTTGAAAGATAGAGGATTTGTATTTGGGGAAGCAGTGACATTTCAAAAGTGATATTCTGTGCTTGTACATAGGTTCTGCGCAGTGTTTTTTAAATGTTATTCAAAAAACGATTTTGGGTGCAAATGAATGGTATTTTCATTTGGCCCTTATTTATGATTGCCTTATGCAACTGGTGAATCACTTTATACATGGGAAATAAGTGACACTCTTGTGGCGCAAGGCCTTCATAAATAAGGCCCTGACTTTGTTTGCTGATATTGAGTGGTTGTACATAGGTTCTGCGCAGTGTTTCTTAAATGTTATTCAAAAAACGATTTTTGAGTGCAATTGATTGGTATTTGCATTTGGCCCTTTTTTATGATTGCCTTGTGCAGCTGATGCATCACTTTAAACATGGGAAATAAGTGACGCACTGGTGGCGCAAGGCCTTCATAAATAAGGCCCTGACTTTGTTTGCTGTTGATTTGTTTTTGGATTTTTGATAATACTTGATATCAACATTTGAAAGTTAGAGGATTTGTATTTGGGGAAACAGTGACGTTTCAAAAGTGATATTCTGTGCTTGTACATAGGTTCTGCCCAGTGTTTTTTAAATGTTATTCAAAAAACGATTTTGGGTGCAAATTAATGGTATTTTCATTTGGCCCTTATTTATGATTGCCCTATGCAACTGGTGCATCACTTTATACATGGGAAATAAGTGACACTCTTGTGGCGCAAGGCCTTCATAAATAAGGCCCTGACTTTGTTTGCTGATATTGAGTGGTTGTACAAAGGTTCTGCGCAGTGTTTCTTAAAAATTATTCAAAAAACGATTTTTGGGTGCAATTGATTGGTATTTGCATTTGGCCCTTTTTTATGATTGCCTGGTGCAGCTGATGCATCACTTTAAACATGGGTAATAAGTGATGCACTGGTGGCGCAAGGGCTTCATAAATAAGGCCCTGACTTTGTTTGCTGTTGATTTGTTTTTGGATTTTTGATAATGCTTGATATCAACATTTGAAAGATAGAGGATTAATATTTTGGGAAACAGTGACGTTTCAAAAGTGATATTCTGTGCTTGTACATAGGTTCTGCCCAGTGTTTTTTAAATGTTATTCAAAAAACGATTTTGGGTGCAAATGAATGGTATTTTCATTTGGCCCTTATTTATGATTGCCTTATGCAACTGGTGCATCACTTTATACATGGGAAATAAGTGACACTCTTGTGGCGCAAGACCTTCATAAAGAAGGCCCTGACTTTGTTTGCTGATATTGAGTGGTTGTACATAGGTTCTGCGCAGTGTTTCTTAAATGTTATTCAAAAAACGATTTTTGGATGCAATTGATTGGTATTTTTATTTGGGTCTTATTTATGATTGTCTTGTGGCGCCGGTATGTCACTTTTAATATGGGTTGCACTTGTGATGCAAGGCCTTCATAAAGAAGGCCCTGAGTTGCTGTTGTATAAACTTAAATATGTTGCAATTTATTGTTTATATTGTTTGCTTTTTGACATTACTTTGTTGTTTGCTAATAGTGGTCTTTCATGTGTTTTTTTTCAGAACAACAGATTCAAATCAACTTCTGAAAAGCAAGCAAAAATGCCTTCAAGGCAAAGAATTATCAAAAATACCATACGGAAAAGGAGAACATCAACAACAGAATTTATGGAATCCTCTACAACAACTACTTTAAAAAACACCAGAAAAGCTTCTGGTAAGCCAATTAAGTCTTTTCTTCGCAACATGTGTCGTAGAAAAAGAAATGATATTGCTAATGTGAATATTCAGAAAAAGTCAACAAATCTAAAAAGGAAGGAGAGGCCCACAAAAAATGTCTCGATTGGAGCAGGAGAGAAGAGAATGGATAGCAATAGAAGGGTAAATCAATTTAGGGACATTCGTAGGCGAATGTTTCGCAATAGGGTAGTTTTAAATTTGCTAAAAAATGATAAGAAAAGTAAACTGAGAGCTGCTTTTTACAAGAAAAAGAAAAGTGTGGAAAAGATTGTTGATCAGGCTTTTGAAGTTAATAAAAAATTATTTATTTTAATAATCAATAGAATTAGGATACTTAATAAGGCAATTGATGTTTTCAAATCGAATCGTAGATGGAAAAGAATTATTAATCGGAGTAATTTTTGTGAAGTATTTTCTGGTGAATGGATGCATAGTTCAAGTTCTGAGCCGTTTTTCAATGAGGAGAGTTACTTTCAGGAAAATGATTTGGTGCATGCAGTTGACACCAGTGGTCGAGCATATGAGGTGAAAGATGGTTGTGTGATGGAAAAAGAGAAACTTGTATCTAGAGATGCAGAAGAGGTGTTAGCTGATGAAGTTTTAGGGAGACGTACTAAGGGTCCAGTGTACACATGGAAGTGCAGTAGTATTTGTAGTGTGCGACAGGATTCAATCGATTTGCTTCAAAATTTCTTACGTACATATAGTAAGAAATGTCCAAAAAAAATTAAGATCTTGCAAGAGTTAGATCCTTGCAGAGTGAGAGAAAGCACAGGTTTGCATGGGCACAAGATAGCTTGTCTTTCTAGAAAAGCATGTCAGAGTGTTTTTCATCATTTTAGGATGTTAGCAGTGCATCATAATAAGGTGAGGAAATTAGTGAGAAAGTTGTATTATGCAAAAAGTCCAGCACTTAAGCTTAAACAGTTAAACAGCGCTCTTTTGCATGGATCTGAAGTGGATGTGAAGACTATTTGTGAAGAAATTGAGTTTTGTTATTTTGGGAACAAAGAGGACAGTGTAGAAATAGATATAGTAATGGATGGTAATGTGGAAGATAATGGACAGATTTCAAGTATAGAAAAGTTTGACGAGGAAATTACCAAGTTTAAGGTGAAATCAAGTGAAAGGCCTAATTTAACTTGTGTGTGTTGTCGACGGACTCATTATAAGATTCAGACTAGGTTAGTTGATTTATATGCAAAAAGTGAATTGGAAAATAATAGTGAATGGAAGGATTTTGTAAGTTATTTGTTGGTGGAGAATTCTTTTGATTTGAGTTTTGATCAGCGTATTTGTAATTATTGTTTAAAAAAATTAAATGAAAATAGAATGCCTGCTAGAGCAGTTCATAATAATCTTCAGTTGATAGATATTCTTTCTGAATTGATGGATCTAAATACTTATGAATCTATTTTGATTCAATGTGTCCATCCTTTTCAGGCTATTGTACGCATGGAGCCTAAGACAGGGAAATTGCCTCCATCAGATTTACAGAGAGGATTAAAGGGAAGAGTTCTTTATTTGCCTCTAGATGTAAAGAAAAATATTGATACAATTGGTGTAGAAAGAGTAGAAGAGGATCCTCTAGTTATTCTAGTTAATGGGGTTCCGACAAAGAGTAAGAAAATCTGGCAAGATTTAGTGGATGTTAGAAAAGTCAAAAAGGCAACGTTGTATTTGGTCAAAAACAATGAGTACTACAAAGATGTAAGTGTTGGAGCAGAGGAAACAGCTACAGAAGAAGACAGTGATTGTTCAGTTGGTCAAATTGAAAAAGTTGATGTGTCTAGAAGTGAAGAAATATATGAACATTATACTGTTCATCCTTTGCATTTCAAAGAAGTAATGGGAAATGCAATTGACTTGTTTCAAATGAAAGCAGCAAAAGGAAGTCCCATTAGTGTATGGGAAGAAAGTTTGGAAGCTCGTTGTTTTCCACAATTATTTCCAACAGGTCGTGGTGGACGATATGATGATCGACCAGTTCAAATTCCTGCAGCTGAATACCGGACTCTAAGATTATATGCTGAAGATCCAAGGTTTCGTCAATGCATTCCATATTTGTTTCATCTACTGTTTGAAAGTGATTTGTCTGGGCTTTCTTATGCAGTTAATCATATACTAAAAAGTGGAGCTCATTTGCAAAATGTTTCTGCAAGGGACTTTATGGAGAAAGTTAATCTGCAAGATAGTATTTTGGAATCTCAGCTAATCAATCTCATGGCATGTCAACGTGGAACCAATGAGTATTGGTTCCGTCGTCATGGAGAATTGAAATGTATGCTAAGAAACTTAGGATTCCTACATGGTTCCTCACTCTTAGCTGTGCTGAGTATGCATGGGATGACTTACTTGAATTTCTACGAGAGGCAAATGGAAACATACCAAATATAGAATTAAAAACACCTGGAGAACGGTGTTCTTTGGATCCAGTGAATGTTTGCAGATAATTTAATCATAGATTTGAAGCTATGATGTCTTTTATTACCAACAAAAACAATCCTCTCCTTGGAGAGGTTTTGGATTTCTTCTCTAGGAAGGAATATCAAGCGAGAGGTGCTCCTCATATACATATGTTGTTGTGGATTAAAGATGCACCCAAATTTGGATCAGATTCAGATGAAACAGTGATGAGTTTCATTGAAGAGTATTCAACATGTGCTGTTCCAAAATCTACTGTAGAAAACAGTTTAAGGCAACAAGTTTTACGTTTTCAATCTCATCATTGTGGAAAGTACTGTCGTTGAAAATTTAAAAACAAGAAAAAGTACTACACGAAATGTCGTTTTGCATTTCCAAGACCAGTGATTTCTAAGGGAAGAGTAAATAATTTGATGTCATCTCTACGACATACTGTGATGAGGAAATCTCCCAAAAATACATACAATTTGAAAAGAAATGAAGAATCTAAGTACATCAACGATTACAACCCAGTGATTTTGTCCATGTGGAATGCTAACATGGATATTCAGTTCGTTGCTGACAACTCTATTGCTGTGGCTCGATATGTGACATCTTACATTACCAAAAAAGAAAAGACAGAACTGAAGGAAATGTGGGAGGACATTTTACATGAAAAGAGTCTAAGCAAGAAATTATACAGTTTCAGTCTGAAGATGTTGTCGCATCGAGAAATTGGAGCATATGAATGTTCTGATCGGTTATCATCAGCAAGTCTCTATGCCAAATCAAGAACAATCATTTGGGTGAGTCTAGGTCTTGCTGCAACACGAAACCAAGTTTTGAAATCTGTACAAGAAATTGAATATTTGGCGGAGAAAGAACCAAACAGTACAGATATTTTGAAGACAAATATGCTGGATACATACTATCCAAATAGAAGTACTCACCTTGAGAACACTTGTTTGTATAAAGTTCTGCAAAACTACAGTTATAAGAGGAACATCACAGAAGATATCAATAATGGAAAATATGCAGTCATTGGCTATGAAGGATGTCTAGTGAAGCAGAAAAAAGGCCATTTGATTAATCATCGAAAATTGAGTTGTGAAGCTCCAGACAAAAGAGAATTTTACTATTTAGCTCTTTTGCAACTCTTTAAGCCATGGCGTACAGAAGAGGAACTACTTGGAGATTTTCTCTGTTATGAAGACTCTTTTAATGCAACTAAGGATACCATAGAATGTCCTATTTTTCTAAAATATCTGCAAATGTTGAATGAAGAAATGGAGCAAGAAACCACAATTGCTGAAGAGATAGCTAGAGACAGTTCTCAAGATAGTCAGAGTTCTACTTCATTGTGTCAGGATCCACTAGGAGGACCTATTATCCAAAATGAAGCTGCCACTGCCATGGATGAGGTGGAAAGAGCTATGGAACAAGCTCAAGAGGACGGAGTTAACTTAGAAGATTTGGTAAAGCAACTAAACGTTGAGCAGAAAAAGATATATGATGAAGTCACAAAGCAGATTGAACATGGATTCAGACATGAGAAAAAAGAGTGCTCATGTACATCATTTGACCCTGTCCAACTGTACGTAAGTGGAGAAGCGGGGACAGGAAAAAGTTTTCTAATTAAAGCCATTGCAAGTTATCTGCAGAAAAGGACAGATTCACCGTTGTCTTGTGTTGTAACTGCTCCAACTGGTCTGGCTGCACATAATATTAAAGGGATTACTCTACATCGTTTACTGATGCTGCCAGTTGAGCATGATAATAAATTGCATTACAACAAGTTATCTGGAGATGCTTGTTCTGAAGTTTCAAGAGTCTTGAAGAAAATGAAACTTCTTATCATTGATGAAGTAAGCATGGTCTCAAATCTAAGGCTTGCTTTTGTGCATTTGAGAATGCAAGAAATTCTTAGAACAGAGTATGATGTGTTATTTGGAGGAAAACACATTATTGTTTTTGGAGATCTATTGCAGTTGACTCCAGTAAAAGGACAACCAGTGTTTAAAATGCTCACACATGAAGATACCAGGAAGTCCCTTGGAAGCATTGGAAACGTTAATATATGGTTAAATTTTAAATATGCTGAACTGCTTCAAAATATGCGACAGGCAAAGGATGAAGATTATAAAAATATTCTACAAGATGTAAGAATTGGAAAAGTAAGCGAGCTTGGGAAAAAAGCTTTACATGGTCGATTAATTTCAAATTTGTATCCAAATGAAAACATTCTTCCTGAGAATATTTTAAAAAAAATGACTGAGAAGAAATCTGGGATATGTTTGATGCCAACTCTGCAAGAATGTTCCATCTTCAACAACAAAATGTTAGAGTTAGAAAATGAAGAGATTGTGAAACTGGAAGCAATAGATAAAATAGAGCACATGGGTGCAACAATTGTTTTGTCTGAAAATTTGAAAACTAAATTGGATTCATTAGAGAAAAGTATTTCTAAAACAGCTGGTTTTGAAAAGACTCTGAATGTGTGTTTAAATTGTCGTATTATTTTGAGAAGGAATTTAAATGTTGAAAGAGGTCTGGTAAATGGAGCAATGGGTTATGTTGTTGATTTTGTGAATTACAGAAATAGAGATGGAATTGAATTTTTAAAAATAAAATTTGATGGCATTGAACAAGTACAACAAATAAGTTGTGGTTCTGCTAGATTTTTACTTGTAAAAGACTTATATGTTCGCCGAAAACAGTTTCCTGTTTGTTTGGCATATGCAGTAACAATTCATAAATCTCAAGGTTTAAGTGTAGATAATGCTTTGGTGAACTTTGGAAGATCTGTGTTTAAAGAAGGTATGGCATATGTGGCATTATCCCGAGTCAGAACTTTATCAGGATTGTACTTGATTGAGTGTGATGAGACAAACATTTGTGCAGATCTAGATTGTGTTAAAGAATACAATAGGTTAAGTAGAGAATATGCTCCACATTTTCCTCAATATCCTCTGTTTGAAAAACGTGTGGTAGGCCGAAAAAGAAAAAATGAGGATAATTGCAGTGAGGTAGTTGCAAAAAGACAAAAAATAGAGAAAACTGTAATTGAAAACAGGAAGAAAAAGAATTGTGAAGAAAATATTGTTGGATTTCAGTTTGAAAATAGTTCTGGTGTCAACTGCTATGCTAATGTAGTGGTTAATGTTGGTTTTTTTCTTAAAAGTTTACAAGAACAGATTGTTGGAAATCGGGATCAAAGATTGTGTGGTTTATTGAATTCTGTCTTTGAGAAATGTAGCAGTGATACAGCAGAAATAGAAAGTGTAACAGAAATTCGAAATATTTTAGATATGTGTTCTGGTCAAGATAAATTTTCATAGAACATTCAGCAGGATTGTCAGGAATTTTTAATGTATATGTTTGGTGTTTTGGAAGATGAAGGTGTAGATGTAGATAATCTTTTCAGCCTTTCTTATCAATGGCAGCATGACTGCCACAATTGTAGTTTATCAAGTACTACTAGAATAGACACTGAAAGATTTATATATTTGACTTTACCTGACTGTAAATCAGTGTCATTTAAAAATCTAGTTAAAGCAGCAGATCATAATACGGTGTGTACCCAATGTAACTGTACAATGCTGTCCACATTATTTATACAAAGTTATGGGCAGTATATCATTTTAGTTTTCCAACGATGTAGACCTGATGGAACTAAATTGACAACTTCTATCAAAAATTTTGTGGCTTCTCAGTTATCAATTTCAGGAAGAACCTTTACAACTGAAGCTATTATTTATCATGACGGTTCTTCGACAACCTCAGGACATTATACATGCTACTTAAAATCTGAAAAAGGATGGAGTTACTGCAATGATTCTCATTTAACTTATAAACAAAGTTTGCCTTATGACTCTACAAATTCTTATCTAGTGTTTTTAAAACCAAAGTTTTAGTAAAGGGAATTGGCCTTTGAAGTCGGGAATAGATACTAAAAGTTAGTTAGTTAGTTAGTTAATCTAATATTTTAAATTATTTATCTCATGTAGATACTTTAAGCGGATCTCAAAGTAAAAACTACTGATATATCTGACACAAATTGGCCGTGAGGAAAGTGTAAGGTATGATGTTCTTAGATCTTTTTTCATAGGAAGTCGATGAAATGGAAGTTATAGAGCACAGCAGACTTTTTTTCCACCAAAAGGGCCTTCACTATCTTCTATTTGGCCTCATGGAAAAGTAAGTGAATCAAAGATTAGTGTACATATATGAGATGTATGTTTGAATGGGTTTTTTTAAACACAATCTTTTAGATTGTGTTTTCTTTCCAGCTGTTATATGATGAAGACTTTGAACTCACTAATTTAAGTGAAATTCAATAGTTTCTGAGAACAGCAAAAATAAATAATGTAACATATTGTAAAAGTTATTGTGTAGTTTGCATTGTGTAATTTATTTTGTGTTCACATTGTCTCACACTCATTTTCCTTTTTCACCCTTATTTACCTCTCTTTCCTAATTTACACTCTTTTTTCATCGCTGTTTCTTTACTGCACTTCATTCACAACTTCTCAATCTAATTGGAACTGTCTGCATTTCTCTCTTCCTTCCACCACTTTTTATCTTTTTCATATTCTCTCAGTACCACTGCTTTAGTTTTCTTACCCTCTCTTTCTTTTTCTCCTTTTTTTTTCTTTCGCACTCATTGTACTGTAGTTCACTCAGTCCGTCCTTTTGTTTTTCTGTGTACTTACTCTCTCACTCCTGTTTTATCCATCGTTCTATAATAACCTCATTCCTTTCATCCCTTCACTCTGTGACTTCACTTCACTCACTCTCAGTCATCTTCTATTCCTCTTTTTTATTAATAGTTTCTCATTCAGACTCCTCTCCTTTTCACTCATTTTCCTTTTACTTTCTTATCTTTACTGAGTTTGTTTTGATATCTTATACTCTTTTAGTATCTTACTTACCTTTAGGAATTTGTTCTCTTTCTATTTCTTTTTCCTTCTTTTTTCTCAAACTACATTACTTTCTTTCTGTTTTTGTATCCTTCACTATCGCTTCATTTCTTAGTAAACTTTTGTAGATTTTTAAACCTCATGAACTGTTTCTTCTATTTTATTATATATTTTTAAGTAATTATAACGTGTTTTTTCTTTTATCTTTCACAGATACAAGTTTTCATTAATTATATGGTAAGTGTGTTTACAAAATGTTTTTTGTTATCACCTTTTGTTTTATTTTCACTATTTTTCTCTCACCCTACCTCACCCCTGTTTCTTTACTTTGCTTCCCTCACTTATTCTTATCCTCCATGTTTACTTCCTACCACATTCAACTTCTTTCAGTACCTCTGCTTATCCACACTCCTTCACTTACCTTTTTTACTGGTTCACTTAGTTCCTTTGTGACACTCCTTCTTTTACTCTCTCTCTTCTTTCTCTCTGTTTCTCCCCATGTCTTACCCTTATTCACTTATATGTACCCTCTTTCACTACTCTTTACTTACACTCACTGCTATTTTCTTTCCCTCCGTCACCGCTGTTCCTTTTCTCTGGTTCCGTCACTATCTGTCATTCCCCATACTTAACTGTCCTTCCTTTTACTTTCATCATCCATTCACATTCTCCCAGAACCTCTGCTTTAGTCTTCTTCCTATTTCTTCTCTTCTTTTGCTCCCTTATTCTTTTTCTTTTTCTCAGTTACTTCCTCTTACACTTTTTCTCTGTTTTACTATCTATTACACAGTCCCTCTGTGTTCCTCCCTCTAGCTCTCTTTCTCTTAACATCACTCTCTCTGTCCCCATTCCTCATAGTCACTCCTTCATACTTTTTTTTTTCTTTTTTTTGTTGGTGCGCTGACGGGACGCGCACCGGTACGCGCACCGGTGCGTTTACCGGTGCGCGCACCGGGAGCGCTCCAGAGACGAAAATATAAAGAAAAAAAAACTATTTCAAAACAAAAACTAATATTATAATATACATTATAGTGTTCATTTTTATAAAAACATACCTTTCTCAGCTATAGACATTTTTGAAAAAATAAGCTTAGAAATTTACTAAAAAGTACATAGGTATGAAGCCCTATAAAAAGTTAAGAATTAGCATTAAAAAAAACCTATGAAATTCACTGAAAAAAAACAGAGGTTTCACACCAGTTATAGTTAGGAATTAGCATTTAAAAAACCTTTCAAATTCACTGAAAAAACCAGAGGTTTCACACCAGTTATAGTTAGGAATTAGCATTTAAAAAACCTATTAAATTTACTGAAAAAACCAGAGGTTTCACACCAGTTATAGTTAGCTGGAAATTTTACTGACATAAAACCATTGAAATTCCCACGTTATAGTTAGTCGGACTCACTATAACTTGTTCGTGCAATGCACTGCTGATGACATCACATATTACATCACTCATGACATGGTCAGTGACATGTATGAGATGTATGAGATGTATGTAATGTATAAGAGTATGGATGAAGGATTTGATTGTATAAGCGAGTAAGTATGTGTTAGTATATCTGTGAAAATATAAGCTGTTCTGTGTTTAACTGTATAGATGAAGAAATCAAAGTGTGATTGATTAGGTGTGTGAGTAACTCCATGGATGAGTGGCAGTGTGTGAGTGTCTGCATAGGTATATGAGTGCATATTATAGTGTTGCAATGATGAGTGACAGTATGTACAAATGACCTTATGGGTGAATGAATGAATGTGCATGTAGACGTAGGAATCAGTGAGTGGGTATGTAGTAAATGGTATTGGTGTGTCAATAGTTTCAAAAATGATACTCTGTATTTTACACTAGGTGTATTAGAGTGTAAGGAGGTGCATTGTATTATCACATGAAGTATATCATCAGTGGTGTGATTATTGATGTTAAATGATGACATCAGTGATGTCACTGACCATGTCATGAATGATGTAATATGAGACATCATCAGAATTGGATTGCGGATGCGCGAAATATATAATTAGTGCACCTAACTATATGTCGAATTTCATTGGTTTTATATCAATAAAATGTCCAGCTAACTATATAGGAGGAATTTCAATGGTATTTTATATGTTTATTCCTAACTATATAAGGCCTAAAACCTATGTTTTTTTAGTGAATTTCATTGGTTTTTTAAAGGCTAATTCCTAACTATATATAGTGTATAACCTATGGTTTTTTCAGTGAATTTCATTGGTTTTTTAAAAGCTAATATATAGATATATAAGGCCAAAAACCTATGGTTTTTTCAGTGAATTTGCAACGTTTTGAAAATGCTAATTCTATTGGCGGATAACGTTTAAATATGTTAATATCCTTGTGGGACCACCTGAGCAGCCCTAGGGATCCGATTTTTGATGCATGAACGATGGTTGGATGCATGATGGATGAATGATTGTTGGGTGGATGCATGGATGGATGCATGCCTGATAGATGGGTGAATGGATGCATGAATGATGGATGGATGCAGGATGGATGGATGGGTGGGTGGATGGATGGGGTGCATGAATGGTGGGTGTTGGATGGATGCATGATTGTTGGCTGGAACATGGATGGATGGCTGGTGAATGCATGATGGTTATTTAAGCACAGTAGTGGCTGAAAACCATAGCTGGCAAGGTTTCAGATTGCTGTGTGTGGCATTTTCATAAATTCACTGTAATTATGAGTGACATTTCAACAAATATGAGGGACACTTTGTCGCAACCAAAATCAAGCAATGAAAAACAGGAAAACATATAAATATGAGCAGTTAAACCCATTTGAGCAACAAGACATTCTAAGAAGATGTTAAAACTGCTGGAAAGCAAAGCACCAGAAACTGAAGCACCTAGTCCTGTTCTAAACTGTTCGTACTGTTATACAAAACGAGGACTCGTGTCTGCACCAGTCATTTATAGTGTGTGCTGTGCCACTGTAAACAAAAGAATGTTTCTGTAAATTTTAGTGGTCAGTTATTGTAGTGGGTTAGATAATCTTTTTCAAAAAACTGCAGTTTGCTTGCCACTTGCTCACCTCAGGTACAGAGAATAACGACTTCTGTAGTGGGGGATAAACAGAGAGGGAGGCGGATAAGGACTGTTTTTCATGGGTCCTCCCACTTGAAAGCAGTAGCACACCTCAACGTTCGCTGGGGTATGGAATGTAGCCACACTGTGGTTGTGATTCAGAAAAGGGGGTGGTGTTGAACAGAGTGTCTGAATTAAGCAGACCACTCTACCCAGTCCAAAGATCAGGGCTTGATCCATCACAGTTTTTTAGCTCACTGCACCATCCCAGCTCAGAACTTGGCTATATGCAAATTAGTCTGACCCTGGCCCAGTGCATCATGGGAACAGGGCAGACCAAAATACCACTGTGGTTGTAGCGCGGGGGTAGCCAGGGACTGAGCCGGACAACGGCCCGTCCTCTCTCGGTGCGCAGGCAGCTGAGGAAAAGGACAGAAAGCCCGCCGGCAGGCTCTCGCCTCCCGCGCGGTCTCTGCCTGTCTCCTCCCTCAGTTTGAGGGGAAGTGGTGTAACCGCGCTCCACTGACAGCACCAGAGGGAGGCGGCCAGCGCTCCCTCCGCGGCAGGCACCGGACCTCCCTGGGCTGACATGACGGGCTGACCTGCTCCCGAAGCGGACCGAGCCGAATCATGATGAAGGGCGGGGGCGGGCATTGCCGGCCGGCCGCGCTGGGATTGGCCGGCCGGCCCCAGCACTTCCGGGTCACCGCGGGCAACGCGGCGGCCCGATTTTAGGCAGGCAGGTGGGGACCAAAACGAGCTGGGCAGTCAGCTGGGCAGTCAGCCGCAGATGACGTTTCTCTTACAGGTGGCAGGGCTCCCTCCCATCACGGGAGCCCTGCAAAGTCAGCCGCCATCTTCCTTCTTCCCCCTCGCGGCGGGGGCGGACATTTCCAGCCGGCCGTGCTGGGATTGGCCGGCCGGCCCCAGCACTTCCGGGTCACCGCGGGCAGCGCGGCGGCCCCATTTCAGGCAGGCAGGCGGGGACAGTGCGAGCACTCGTGCGCGCTTATAGATATATAATTGATTTTAAATGCAATTTTCTCAGCAAATACTGGACGGATTTACATCATTTAAAAAAAAGCGTAATCTGTGAACCAGTCTCTTCCATTTTACCAAATTTCAAATAATTCTGTTCAGCCGTTCGGGCTGTAGCCGAGTCTAAAGGTCCTATGGAAATTAACATGGGGAAAACATGTTTTGGGACCCCCCTTTTTTCTCAGCCCCCACTTGACGAATCCCCCCCAAATTTTCAGGGAAGGAGCGGAGCAGAGCGAGCCATCTTCTTTGAGAAATTTGCGAAGATTCATCAACCAGCGCCAAAGTTATTCCCAATAGAATGTTGGGGATTTCCTATGGAAACAGGTCCTAACTATATATACCTACTGGCTACCGCCAGTAGGTAATATATATATATTGTGAATCTGACAAATGTGCAACTTGATCAAGCTGAGAAACAACTGCTGGCTTTAGGATTATCATATTGCCCTGAGAGCAATTTCAACTATGGGAACACCCGAGTAGACGTTTTCAAGTTCATCAGAAAATTAAAATTGCGAAAATACTATGCCATCAAAGGGGGTTTAACTCAGACCAAAAAAAACGGCCCAACTACACTCAACCTAGAAAGAAGTGGGCTACAAGCTAGAGATGTCCCCCTTTTGAAATCTATGCATGGTTTACGCAACGAGGTGACATCCACTCCATGCACTCAGGAAGTGGCTTGTGAAGAAAACAACGAAATTGGCCAAAGTGAGCCAAGTGGCTTCAAACCACCATCAACGTTTATTCCTTCTATGCCCAAGGATGCCATAGACACCTATGCAGAACTACTAACCGATGGTTTAAAAAAATTGCACACTCAAGTTAGTAGACATAAGAATAACATCAATCCAAAAACCAAATCTTATAATGATCTAATCAAGAAATTACAATCGAATAACACCATCATTATAAACCAATCTGATAAAGGTGGCAATGTGGTACTTTGGAGCAGATCTGAATATATGGAAGAAGCGTATCGCCACCTTAATGACACAGCTTGTTACGAACCTTGTGATATAAGAACAGTTAGAAACATCCAAACAGCATACTGGAAAGAATTGAATGGTTGGAAAAGGGATGGTCTTCTTACCAAGGAGGAAATGAAATATCTGTATAAAGAACATCCTGTTATACCGAATATATATTTCATCCCAAAGGTCCACAAGGGGGTCAGACCAGTACCTGGAAGACCCATAGTATCAGCTATTCATAGCTTGTTTGAAAACACCTCGAAGTACATCGATCATTATTTGCAAGACTTTGTGACCACCCTTCCAGCGTACATTAGAGACAGCACGGATTTTTTAAGAAATTTGGAACAATGTAAGTGGTCTTCAGATTTCCTGTTGATTACCATGGACATTGCCAGCCTTTACACTAGCATATCCCATCAGGATGGTTTGAAGGCTTTGAGATATTTTCTTGGCAGGAGACCAGTAGAATTACATAAATACAATGCAATGCTGTTGTCCATGGTTGAACGATGCCTCAATAATAATGTTTTCTTGTTTGATGACAAAACGTTTAAACAATTACGAGGTGTGGCTATGGGGGCATGTTTCTCTCCGACCTACGCGGGGCTCCACGTGGGTTGGTGGGAGGAGCATGTCCTCAGAACACAGTACTCCACTATATGGCAGGAAAATATTGTAAAGTATATGAGGTACATTGATGATATTTTTATCATCTGGGGAGGGAGCAAAGAAGAGGCAGAGAGTTTTGTCAATGCTATCAACGTCAATGATTCCAACCTCATCTTTAGTGCTGATATCAGTAAGACCGACATCAGCTTCTTAGATGTGCAAGTGAGTATAGTCAACGGTATTATAACAACAAGCCTGTACAGAAAGAGCACAGCAGGCAATACTATATTGCACGCTCATAGCTTTCACCCGGGTCATACTATCAGATCCATCCCCTATGGGGAGTTCCTTAGAATACACATGACGTGTAGTTCATTAGAACAAAGGGACTTCCATCAATCGGAAGCTATGAGAAGGTTGGAAGCTAGGGGTTACAAGTCTAGTGCCCTCAGAATAGCGATGAACAATGCCAACAAACTAGACAGAACAAATCTCCTGCAGGCCCCGTCCAATGCTATGCCCTCAGTTGTAAACCATGAAGAAAACAGCAATGCTCTAAGATTGATAACTGGTTTCAGCCGACAGGCAATTCAAATTTCTAAATTAGTCAGAAGGCAGTGGACGGTTATACTTACTGACCCCATTCTGAAAGAGATTATGCCCAACAAACCAGAAGTGACCTATAGGCGGGCATATAGCATGAGAAATGCTTTAGTGTCCAGTTCACCTGAAACAGCTAAAAAGGAAGATTGGTTGTCACCTCGGAAGGGTTTCTTCCGATGTATATCGTGTAGAGCGTGCAAATTTGGCACCAACACTAAATCATACACGACACCTTTTGATGACAAACCCATCAATATAAAAGCTCATTATACCTGCAAAACTGAGTTAGCAGTATATGTTCTCACGTGCTCGTGCAATCTGAGGTACGTTGGTAGCACGAAACTACCAGTACACCAACGTATTCTACAGCACCTGAGAGCAATAGTGAACTGTGACAAAAGTTATCCAGTAGCCCGCCATTTCGATCAATTTCATAATAGAAATCTATCCCATCTGAGCTATTTTGTAATAGATGCAGTTAGAACCAGCAGGAAAGGTGGGGACTATGAGAAACAATTAAGGCAGATGGAGTCCCTGTACATAGTTCGCCTCAACACTAAGATCCCGGGAGGTTTGAACATGGGAGAAGATTTGAGCACCTTTCTATAAATTATGGTTTTTGTGTCACTTTGTCATAGCATTTGGGCCAATCTACAGATTCAGTCCGGCTACCCCTATTGTACAACATTTAACATCTTGTTGCCTAATGACAGTTGCTTTTTTCGTTTTCTTTTCCCTACATACCACTGTAACCATTGAAAGCTGATTACTCTATTTTATTGTCACTCCATATGGAAGTCGATAGTCTGTGGCAGGGACTAATGGCTTCACCATGTGATAAATTATACATACCATCCTGTGTTACAAGTGTGCAATGATGGAACTTTATGCGTCAGCATATTTTAATGTAACTGAAACGGTTTAGTTAATGAATTTTGTTTCCCATACCCCCTGATGTCTTCCTGTTTATTCAAGTAGGACATCCTAGCACTCCCTCACCTTTAACAATTTTATTTGTATTTTTGCTAGCGGTATAGTGATACATTATTTTCAACTTGTTATATACTGATCGTGCCCAAGCACTGATCCTCAATCTCAATTGTATGAACCCAGTGAAAAGAACGTAACAACAGAATACATGACATGCCAAGTACTGAGGTTGTGATACCCTATGGAATCTTGATTCTTTAAAATTTTGTTTTTAACACAACGACAACTGTAAATAGAGGCATAAGTGACCAAATGAAAGGAATTGATTTTAAATTTGTGTATATATATGAAATGCCAATATTGGAATGTAATCGTATTTGTACGAGTATTATGTTGCGTATTTGCACAGAAAATAATCTTGCGTATTTGCACAGTCATTATTCGCACAGTAACGGTATTTATGCACTTGCACTTTATATCAGATTATTCCTTTCATTCATATGCCGTTGTCGTAAACAATAACCAATGATTCCAAAGATTTGCTAACACCTCTAATCAATGAATAACCAAGTCATGTTATGCATAAATATATCTTTGCACCATTCCAAAATGGCCGAACTAACAGCAACGTGTATTGACAATGGGTCCTTACTATAGTCCTCTTTTTAGTTCACTGAACTGCATGAGGAACTTTTGGCGCGATGTTGCAATTAACCAATGTATTATTTAAATGAATTGTGTACCGCTTACCCGCTAACAGTGAGCAAGGGCGTTCACGCCCGAAACGCGTCTGTTTGGCAGTGTGTTGCACCTCTGCACTTTAAATGCAATAAAGGAAGAAGAATATCCTAAGTAAGTCTGGCTGTGGATTTATTCACCTGTGTCTGCGCACTGGGTTCGGTGCGAAAGGCATCGCACAAACTTTCCGGGTCAAATTCATATATATATATATATATATACATGTCCGAAAATCCTTTCCCACTGAAAAGATGAGAGGCCACGCGGGGAACATAGAACAAACTGCCGTTTATTTCAAGGGTCCTGGAACGGCGAATGCATTTCGGCAATCGTGCCTTCTTCAGCGCCTTACCCCTTAACAACTTCCTTCCCGGTATCCTCCTGATAAATGTTCAAAGGCACTGTGTTCCCTCCCCCATGCAGTCTGCACAGCCAATCACAGTCAGTTTTGATTGTCGCGGACTCCAAATCCCAACGTGCAACAGTTCTGGCAATGTTGGGTAGCCGGTGTGGAGGAGTAGAGATCAATGTCGTCTCGTGCCCAATCAGGTAGGTTGGACGGTTGAAGGACGAATGAACATCGCGGTGCATGCCCTGTGTCCCCGCTTGTCTGCAGCGCCTCTCCTCCCAGGTTAGGTCAGAAGCTGGGGCAGTCAAATGTGAGACCGTTCGCCCCGTAGAGATCAAATACCTCAGCCTGCTTCCTCCACGCTGAGAATCCTGGCGGACTGCTGGGTTTATCGATCCCTCGATCTTCTAAAGGCTGCAAGCAGCGCGTTTGCCAGTTATAACCCAGAGTCACTTGCTGCTGCAGGGCCTGCTCTTCTGCGCGTCTGGCTGCGCAGCAAATATGTCCGAAAATCCTTTCCTGTAGCCGAGTCTAAAGGTCCTATGGAAATTAACATGGGGAAAACACGTTTTGGGACCCCCCTTTTATCTCAGCCCCCACTTGACGAATCCCCCCCAAATTTTCAGGGAAGGAGCGGAGCGGAGCGAGCCATCTTCTTTGAGAAATTTGCGAAGATTCATCATCCAGCGCCAAAGTTATTCCCAATAGAATGTTGGGGATTTCCTATGGAAACAGGTCCTAACTATATATACCTACTGGCTACCGCCAGTAGGTAATATATATATATATTGTTATATATATATATATATTGTTCCTGACCACTAGGCGAGGCACCCTCTGAAGGAAGGAAGGTCACCCATTTCTAAGGTCAATTACAGATATATATATATATATATATATATATATATATATATATATTCAATGAAAAAACCATAGGTTATAGACCATATATAGTTAGGGATTAGCATTTACAAAACCTTATTTTACTCACACAAAACCATTGAAATTCCATATATAGTTAGTTGCACTAACTATATATCGCGCACCCGCAATCCACTGCTGATGATGTCACATATTACATCATTCATGACATGGTCAGTGACATCACTGATGACATCACTGATGACATCACTGATGACAACATCCAGTGACTGTATGTTTCTGTAAAGTTAAAATATGTCTTACATATTGAAGAATGAGTGGATTTATAAGTGTCTGGATGAAGGATTTAGTAGGTGCATGACTGACTGTATGAGTGAGTGATTAAATGTGTCTCACTGAGTGCATGGGTTAGTGACTAAACTGTCTTAATTTGTGCATCATTATGTCTGTTGTTCTGTAAACTGCTGCATGTGTTGATAAGTAGCTATATGAGTAACTATATGGGTTATTGATTGGTTGCCCAAATATTTGTATGGGAGACTGAGTGTGTGTGTGGGTGGCTGGGAGGTGTGTGACTCTGTGCATAGATGTGTGAGCAGTTGATTCACTAGATGTATGGTTTCAAAAGTGCATGTGGAAACAGCTGTATGGGCGGTTGACTGTGTGCATGAGTGTATTGGTGAGTGAATGGATATCTCAGTGCTACATGTCAAAGTAAGTACATATGTAAAACACAGTACATGTGAGAGTTGACATATATAAATAACTGTGCATAAGAGCCAGTGAATGTGTGAGTGGCTGTATGGATCATTGTGAACTTGTATCAGGGATTGTATAAGAGAGTAAATATGTGTTAGTATATGTTTGAATAAGTAAAGTTTGTATAACTGTATAGTTGAGGAAATGGAGGTGTGATTGATTCTTTGCATGACTCACTAGGTGTGTGAGGAACTCCATGGATGAGTGACAGTCTGTGAGTGTCTGTTTACACTGATTGTATCTAAGGTTATATTAGACTCTGAAGAGGTTCATCGTATTATCACATGAATGATATCATCAGTGATGTGATCAGTAATGTCAAATGAGATGTCATCAGTGATGTCATCACTGATGTCATTTGAGATGTCATCAGTGATGTCATCAGTGATGTCACTGACCATGTCATGAATGATGTAATATGTGACATCATCAGCAGTGGATTGCGGGTGCGCGATATATAGTTAGTGCAACTAACTATATATGGAATTTCAATGGTTTTGTGTGAGTAAAATAAGGTTTTGTAAATGCTAATCCCTAACTATATATGGTCTATAACCTATGGTTTTTTCATTGAATTTCAATGGTTTTTTAAATGCAAATTTCTAACTATATATGGTCTATAACCTATGGTTTTTTCGGTGAATTTCATTGGTTTTTTAAAAGCTAACATCTGTAGCTGTAAAATGTATTATTCTTTAAATCCCAAAATATATTTAGATGTTTATTGATAATTTTTTTTTTAATATTTTTTTCTTCGCTTCTAGTTCGCGAACCGGGAAGCTTTCCGTTAGCTCATCTTGATGCCGCGATCTAGTCCGCGAACCGGTCAACGTTACGTTAGCGGAACAGTGACGCGTCGCGGAAGCGCGACGTATCACGTTATCGCGTAATGCGTCTAATGACGCGTCGCGTTAGCGCTCCCGGAAGTGCTCCGGACCGCGAACCGGAAGCGATCTGGGACGCGGCGCGCGCCGCGTAACGTAAGCGGAACAGGTCATGTGACTTGTTTATCAAACTTCTCATTGGTTCATTTCACTTTTGGTTTCCAAATGATGTATGACTAGGTCATGTGACCTAAAAATAACACTTTTCATTGGCTCAGAACTTTTGTTTTCCAAAAATCATGTAAACCCCTCCTTATTTCCTCACTCTGACTTTCATCTTGGTGAGAGAAAGACCATTTATCTGAAGTTCCACAATGGCTTCCATTCTTGCTGCAGCTGGTGCACCCCCACCACCACCTCCACCTCCTCATAAGAAGAGAGGACCACCTAGTCAAATTTTGACTAACAGAGAGGAGGAAGATGAGCAAGAAGAAGAAGAGGACAGAGAGGAACCACAATTTGTCGAAGAGTTGCCCCGGGTTTCTAAACGAAAAACCAGTTTCATCTGGCAGTTTTTCAGCATCCCTCCTGGATCTAAGAAAGTAAATGCAAAATATGCCACCTGCCTCATCTGTGACTACAGATTGTCGAGAGGCACAGAAAAGAAGTACAGTATGGGAAACTATACAATGCATCGTCACATGAGCAGGTGGCATCCCAATAACTACAGCCGGGCTGAATTAAGGGATCTTGAAGACAATCCGACGGCAACTCCTGTGGCAAGATCTACATCCACATTGTCTTTGACGGGAAGAGAGGCACAAGAGACTGTGCCAAACATCCAACCCAACTTCCAGCACATGAAGTTAACTTGCATTTACTGTGGTGCTATGTTGTCATATGGCAACATGAGTGTCAACCTGATGAACATTGCATTTGAAAATCATAAATGCCCTAAAGCACCCAAAAAGTAATTTTTTTTTTTTTGCTCCAGTTGAGCCGTTTTGAAAGCCTGTTTTTTGTTGTCTCCCCTCCATAAAAAACACAAAAAAAACATAAAACAGTTCTAAAAATACAAAAAAATCAAAAAATGTTCAAAAAATAAAAAAAAAATATAAAACAAGAAAAACAAAAAAAAACAGTTCTTTTCAGAACTACCTCCCCTTTCAAACAAAATTGCTAGAATGTTTATCACTCTGGCAAGCTCTATTTCTTTTGGTTCGCTTCAAGTTCGCTGACCGGTTTGCGAACCTTAAGCGAACTAAAAAAATATTTTTTTAAAAAAAAGAAGAGTTAGTATAAGGGAAGTAAACAGAGAATAATGTAAAAAGAAAGACAGCTAGAGAGAGTAAATGAGAGATAGTGTCAATGACATCATCAGCAGTGCATTGCAGGTAAAAAGAGTGGAAAACATTTACCTTATAATTCTTGTTACCTTTTTAAAATATTTTTTAATACTTTCAATCTGTAAAACAAAGAACAAACATTTCAAAAAATATTAAAACATGTTTTTAAAAATTAGAAAAGACAAGGGAAAAGGTTCAAAAACAAACAGTTTTTCAACAACTTTGACATTTACAGAAGTCTCTGCTTCTCTACGTCCCCTACACAATCCTAAAGATATATATTCGAAAGAAACTGTATCTTGATGTTGCTGAACTGGAGCCTATTTTGGAACATGATGTTTTTCTTGCACTGCTAATGCCTCACAGTAGTGATGCAATAGCAGCGCAAAAAAGATGTAAAGCCATCATGAAATTGTGTCTAACATTGTAAATGATTGTTTTAGGATGCAAATAAGATGTGTTCTTTCAAGAGCTTTCTTTGAGGTGAGGCCTCTTTTTTTTAAAAAAAAAACACTACTCAGAAGTACAGCACTCTAAGCATTAAAATTGATATTTACAGAACTCAGCTTACCCATATGTACCACACATTTCTAAATGTATATCATAAGTACAAAAAGCATAACATTAATTATACATGTTAAATGGTTTATTTTTGCTGTTCTCAGAATGTATCAAATTTCACTTAAATCAGTGACTTGAAGGTATTCATCATGCAACAGCGGGGAAAAAAAAACACAATCAAAATGACTGTGTTTAAAAAACCCATACAACCTAAGAAATCTGATTTCAAAACTCCTTAAAATTAACTTACTTTCAATGACGTCGAACGATCTCCTATGAACAGCATCCACTCTGTTGTGCTTTAAATATTTTCAGCCCGCCACTTTCTGAAAGAAAACCTCCATCGATACGTGAAATATGTTACATAGAAAAAAAACTTCTCTCATTATATCACATGTTTCCAGGCCAAATCATGTTGCCGCGATTCGCAAGTCTTGTAATTCTTCCAATCAAATCCCGACATTTTCTATTTTCGCAACTTTCAAAAATAAAATATTTGAGATTATTTTCACAATCCTGGACTACTAATATCTTACTCTTCTTTGTCACTCATGTTCTCCTTTTCCTATGACACTGATACTGCTTACTATGAAGCAGACTTACTTGCATCAGGTTTATATAGTTGGATTTTTAATCGAGACAGCATTGCAGACTTACATTCCCTCTACTTAAAATTTTGGTTTTAAAAACACCAGGTAAGAATTTTTAAGGTCAAACGGCAATTTTTTTTTGAAAGTTACAACAGAATCATTACAGAATGACCAGCCGTTTCCAGACTTTAAGTAAGCTGTATAATGTCCTGATGTTGTTGATGGACCATCGTGATAGATAATTGCTACAGTAACAAAAGTCCTCCCTGATATTGACAGCTGAGAAGCCACAACATTTTTTATTAAAGTTGACAATTTTGATCCATCAGGCCTACATCGTTGCATCATTAAAATGACATACTGGCCATATCTACGTATAAATAATGTTGACATCATATCACATTTACATTGGCTACACTCCATGTTGTGATCCGCTGCATTTACTAGCTTATTAAAGGACACTGATTTACTGTCTGGCAAAGTTAAATATATAAATCTTTCTGAGTCTACACTAGTAGTACTTGATACCATACAGTTCTCGCAGTCATGCTGCCATTGATAAGAAAGCCCAAACAGTTGATCTACATCTACACCCTCATCTTGCAATATATCAAGCATATACATTAAAAACTCCTGACAATCTTGCTGATTATTTTCAGAGAAGTCTGTTTGACCTGAACATTCATCTAACAGATAACGAACTTCAGACACACTTTCTACTTTTGTTCGATCAGTGCTACATTTCTCTAACACAGAATTCAACAAGCAGCATAAACTTTGTTCTGAATTGAACACAATCTGTTCTTTTAAACTCTCTAGTGAAAAGAGAACATTAACAACAACATTTGCATAGCAGTTGACACCAGAACTGTTTTCAAATTGAAAACCAACAATCTCTTCAACAGTATCCACTTTCTTTCTGCTAACAACTTTCGGTTCATTGACTTTTGGTCTTTTTGCAACAACCTCCCTACTATTACTGCTATTTCTACGTTTCCGGCCTACCACACGTTTCTCAAACAAAGGATATTGAGGCAAATGTGGCGCATACTCTCTTCTTAACCTATTGTATTCCTTAACACAATCTAGATCCGCACAAATGTTTGTGACATCACAGTCAATCAAGTACAATCCCGATAAAGTTCTAACTCGTGACAATGCCACATATGCCATACCCTCCTTGAACACTGAACTGCCAATATTCACCAATGCACAGTCTACACTTAAACCTTGCGATTTATGGATTGTCACCGCATATGCCAAGCAAACAGGAAACTGTTTACGGCGAACATATAAGTCTTTAACAAGCAAAAACCTAGCAGAACAACGAGCAATTCTCTGTACTTCCTCAATGCCATCAAATTTAATTCTTAAGAATTCTATTCCATCTCTATTTCTGTATTTCTCAAAATCAACAACATTACCCATTGATCCATTTACCAGACCTCTTTCTACATGTAAATTCCGTCTCAAAATGATTCGGCAATTTAAACACACATTCAGAGTCTTTTCAAAACCCGCTGTCTTAGATATAGTCTTCTCTAATGAATCCAATTTTGATTTCAAATTGTCTGACAAAATAATAGTTGATCCCATATGCTCTAATTTGTCGATAGCTTCAAGTTTCACAATCTCTTGCTTTTCTAAATTCAACATTTTGTTGTTGAAGATGGCACATTCTGCAAGAGTTGGCATGAGACATATCCCGGATTTCTTCTCAGTAATTTTCTGAAAAATATTCTCAGGCACAATCTCTTGTTTGGGATATAAATTTGACAGTAATCGTGCATTTAAAGCTTCTTTCCCATGCTCGGTCACTTTTCCAATTCTAATATCTTGTAGAATATTCTTGTAATCTTCATCCTTTGCCTGACGCATATTTTGATGCAGTTCTGCATAATTGAAGTTTAACCATATATTGACGTTGCCAATGCTCCCTAGGCACTTCCTGGTATCTTCATGCGTGAGTATTTTGAACACAGGTTGACCTTTTACTGGTGTCAGCTGTAGAAGATCTCCGAAAACAATGATGTGTTTCCCACCAAATAAGACATCATATTCAGTTTTAAGTACTTCTTGCATTCTCAAATGCACAAAGGCAAGCATGACATTGGAAACCATGCTTACTTCGTCAATGATAAGTAGTTTCATTTTCCTCAAGACTCTTGAAACTTCACAGCAAGCATCTCCAGATAACTTGTTGTATTGTAATTTGTTGTCATGCTCCACCGGCAGCATCAGTAGACGATGCAAAGTAATACCTTTAATATTATGTGCTGCCAGTCCAGTAGGAGCGGTGACAACACAAGACAGCGATGACTCAGTCCTTTCCTGCAAATAACAAGAGATTGCTTTAATGAGGAAACTTTTTCCAGTTCCCGCTTCTCCACTCACGTACAGTCGGACAGGCTTCAACGATGTACATGAGCACTCTTTCTTCTCATGACTTAATCCGTGCTCAATTTCCTTGGTAACTTCATCATATATTTTCCTCTGCTCAACGTTGAGTTGTTTTTCCAAGTCTTGTAAGTTAACTGAATCCTCCTGAGCATGTGCCATGGCTCTTTCTACTTCATTCATAGCAGTGGCAGCTTCATTTTCGATAATAGGTCCTCCAAGTGGATCTTGACTCAATGAAACAGAACTCTGACTGTCCTGAGAACTGTCTCTGGCAATCTCGGCTGCAATCGTTGCTTCCTGCTCAATTTCCAAAGTTAGCATTTCTTGATATCTAGAAAAAGCAGGACATTCTATGGACTCCTTGGCTGCATTGAAAGAGTCTTCGTAACAGAGGAAATCTCCAAGCAGTTCCTCTTCTGCACGCCAAGGCTTGAAAAGTTGCAAAAGTGCTAAATAGAAAAACTCCTTTTTTTCTGGAGATTCGCCACTCAATTTTCGATGGTTTACTAATTGGCATTTTCTTTGCTTGACCAGGCATCCCTCACTTCCAATTACAGCATACACTCCTTTCTCAATATCTTCTTTGATGTTCCTCTTGAATATATAATTTTGGAGAACCTCATATAGACAAACATTCTCAAGGTGACTGCTTCGATTTGGATAATATGTATCCAACATGTTGGTCTTCAAAATGTCGGTACTGTTTGGTTCCTTTTCTGCCAAATACTCAATTTCCCGAACAGGTTTTAGAACTCGATTTCGCGTTGCAGCAAGACCAAGACTCGCCCAAACGAGACTCCTGGATTTGGCATAGAGACTTGCTGAAGACAATCGATCAGAACATTCGTAAGCTCCGATTTCTCGATGCGACAACATCTTCAGACTGAAACTGTACAACTTCTTGCTGAGGCTCTTTTCATGGGAAATGTCCTCCCACATATCCTTCAGTTCGGTCTTTTCTTTTTTGGTGATGTAAGATGTCACATACCGAGCCACAGCCATACAGTTGTCAGCCACAAACTGTATATCCATGTTGGCATTCCACATGGACAAAATCACTGGGTTGTAGTCATTGATATACTTGGACTCTTCATTCCTTTTCAAATTGTATGTATTCTTGGGTGATTTCCTCGTCACATTATGTCGCAGCGAAGACATCAAACTGTTCACTCTTCCTTTAGAAATCACCGGTCGTGGAAAGTTGAAACGACATTTGGTGTAAAACTTGTCCTTGTTTCTGAATTTACGACGACAGTACTTTCCACAACGATGGCTTTGGAAACGTAGAACTTGTTCTCTTAGACTTTTCTTCTCCGTTGCGTTTGGAACAGCACACGTAGAATACTGTTCGATGAAATTCATCACTAAGTCATCCGGATCTGTTCCAAATTTAGGTGCATCCTTGATCCACAGCAACATATGTATATGAGGGGCACCTCTTGCTTGGTACTCCTTTCTCCAGAAGAAATCCAACACCTCTCCAAGAGGTGGATTCTTTTTATTTGTGATGAAAGACATCATAGCTTCAAATCTATGATTGAAGTACCTGCATACATTCACAGGATCCAAAGAACACAGTTCTCCAGGTGTCTTGAATTCAATGTTTTCAATATTTCCATTTGCCTCTCGTAGAAATTCAAGTAAGTCTTCCCAGCCATACTCGGCACAGCTCAGAGTGAGGAACCATGTTGGAGTTCCTAAGTTCCTCAGCATACATTTTAAATCACCATGACGACGGTACCAGTACTCATTAGTACCACGCTGACACGCCATGAGATTAATTAAGTGAGAATCCAAAATACTGTCTTGGACATTGACTTTATGCATAAAGTCACTTGCTGAGATGTTTCGCATGTGTATACCACTTTTTAAGATGTGGTTCACTGCATATGACAGTCCAGACAGATCGCTTTCAAACAGGAGATGAAACAAATAGGGAATGCATTGCCGAAACCTAGGATCTTCTGCATACAATCGTAAAGTCCGGTATTCAGACGCAGGAATTTGATGAGGTCGCTCATCATATCTTCCTCCTTGACCTGTGGGAAATAGCTGTGGGAAACACCGAGCTTCCAAACTTTCCTCCCAAACACTAATGGGACTCCCTTTGGCTTGTTTCATTTGAAACAACTCAATTGCATTCCCCATGACTTCCTTGGAATGCAAAGGATGAACACTATAATGTTCATATATTTCTTCACTTTTAGAGGCCTCTACTTTCTCAATTTGGCCTACACACAAATCGCTATCCTCTTCATCACTTACTTCCTCTTCTGCAACATATACATTCTTATAGTACTTATTATTTTTCTTCAAATACACTGTTGCCTTTTTGACTTTCCTAACATCCACTAAATCTTGCCATATTTTCTTATTCTTTGTCGGAACCCCATTAACCAAGATAACCAGAGGTTCCTCTTCCACTTTTTCTATTCCAATTGTGTTAATGTTTTTCTTCAAATCTAGAGGCAAATAAACAACTCTTCCCTTTAATCCTCTCTGTAAATCTGCTGGAGGCAACTTCCCTGTCTTTGGCTCCATTCTTACAATAGCCTGAAAGGGATGGATACTTTGAATCAAAATAGATTCATAAGTATTTAAATCCTTCAATTCAGAAGGAATCTCAACCAATTCCAGATTATTATGAACTGCCCTAGCAGGCATCTGGTTTTGGTTTAATTTATTACAACAATAAGTACACACACGTTGATCCGATCCCAAATCAAAATAATTTTCTACCATCAAGTATGTGGCTAAATCCTTCCATTCACTATTATTTTCCCTTTCACTTTTTGCATATAAATCAACTACCTTAGTCTGATTCTTATAATAAGTGCGTCGACAACATACACAAGTGAAATTAGGCCTCTCACTTGATTTCATCTGAAACGTGGCAATTTCCTTCTGAAAATTATCTGTACTGGAAACCTGTACATTATCTTCCACATTACCCTCTACTTCAGGGTCAATTTGAACATTCTCATCTTTACTACCAAAGTAACAAAACTCAATTTCTTCACAAAGATTCTTCACATCTATTTCAGAACCATGCAAAAGAGCAGCACATAACTGTTTAAGCATAATTGCTGGACTCTTAGCATAATACAACATTCTCACTAATTTTCTCACTTTATTATGATGCACTGCTAGCATCCTGAAATGATGAAAAACACTCTGGCATACTCTCCTGGAAAGACAAGCCAGCGAATGACCACGGAAACCTGTCATTTGTCTCACTCTGCAAGGATCTAAATCTTGCAACAACTTCATTTTCTGCTTCAAACTTTTCTTATTAAATGTCCGTATAAAATCACAAAGCAAATTGATGGAAACCTGTCGCACACTGCAAATAGAACTACACTTCCAAATGTACACAGGACCCTTAGGACGTCTTCCTAAAACCTCATCACTTAGCGCCTCTTCTGTCTCTGTTGTCACAAGTTGTTCTTTTTCAACTGGACAACCATCCTTCACTTCATAAGCTCGACCACTGATGTCAACTGCATGCACCAAATCATTATCCTGAAAATAAGTCTCCTCATTAAAAAATGCCTCAGAACTTGAACTATGCATCCATTCTCCGGAAAAAACTTCACAAAAGTTAGTACGATTTACTACTCTCTTCCATCTACTTTTTGTTTTGAAATCAGAAATTACCTTGCTTAGTTTCCTAATTCTATTGATTACCAAAATAAACAACTTTCGCTTAATTTCAAAAGCATGATCAATAATTTTCTCTACCTCTTCTTCCTATAAAATGCCGCTTTCTGTTGGCCTTTCTTTTTAATATTTTTCAATAAATTAACTAATATCCTATTACGGAACATCCGAGTTCGAATGTCCCTAAACTGTTGTTTCCTTCTACTATCATGCACAGAGTTATCTCTTCCTCTACCAGTAACATTTGTGATGGGTCTCTCCTTTCCATTTAAATTATTTTTCTTTTTGTGAACTGAAACATTTTTTTGAGCAACATTTTTTTTACTACAAATATTTCTTAAGAATGATTTCGTGCTCTTACCCGGACCTTTCTTGGTGTTTTGACAAGTATTTGGGGAAGAGGACTGCTGCAATAAAACATCATCCTGCTGTCTTTGACGTTTTCTAGCCTTTCGTATTCGACTTCTGGAAGGCATTTACCAAACTATGAAAGAATCTGCAGTTCAACCTGTGGAAAAATATAATATAAAATGTTATTAACCACTATTACCAAACAGTAAATAAATAACAGTCATCTAAAACTTAATGCCGTACTAATTATTTAACATAGCAAATATTTTCCACCAGCACTGCATCACAAAAATGACACTCAATGGTACAAAACAGGCATACAACACTCATAAATCACTCCCTAATATTTTAGATCATTAATTCAGGATGACGATAAGATGTAGCCTATCTAAAGATTTGTTTAGGCCCTGATCTTTAGACTGGGGTGAATGTGTGTCATTGATCCACATTCAGTCCATCACCTGTTTTGTTTATTTGAGGTGAGGCCAACACATGGTTGCAGATAAGATTTTCACTGAAAAAAACCAAGGTAAAAAAACATGTGAAGACCTACCAATGAAGTAAATCATTAAATGAAAACCAATACATTTCTAGAAATATGCACTACTAGTGCTTCATAAGATGTTTTGGGCCACATTTATAAGTTATTTGAGTATCTAGTATGCTATTTTACGTTCTTCATGGTGCAAATTTATTGTAAATACACTCCCACCTGCGGTTGGCAAATTTAGATTTTGATTATGGGAGTTAGATAGGCATGTTAATAATTTCCCAAAAATGGTGTATAACCCCAAACAACCTTTGAAGCAAATGCTTTTAGCCATGTTATCCACCTCCCATTGGATAACATGGCTAGGAAGTGCTTGCAAATGTGATAAAAAAAGGCCGCAATGCATGAATATCGCAGAAAAGTCAGCGATATTCATGCATTTTCCAGCAAATGCTCTTAGCCATGTTATCCACTTCCTATTAAATAACATGGCTAAGAACTGCTCAGGGCCCCATGAGGAACGCTTTCCATTTAAAAAGGGAAAAATAACATCAAAGACACTAAAATATATAATATATATATATATATATATATTACCTACTGGCGGTCGCCAGTAGGTATATATAGTTAGGATTTTTTCCCTATGGGATTTCTGAAAATTCTATGCCTAATAACTTTGGCGTTTGTGGACGGAATTGGCTGAAATTTTCTGGAAAATGGCACATTTTGTTTCTGAGCAGCTCCTGGAAATTTGGGGGGTGTTCGGCAAGGGGGGGCTGAGATAAAAGGGGGGTCCCAAAACACGTTTTTCCCATGTTAATTTCCATAGGGCGGTTGGCCTCACTTTTAGCCCGAACGGCTGAATGGATTTCCACGAAACTTGGGAAAATTGTAGGGACTGTTAGCCCGATGTGCCTTCGCTAGGTCTCAATATATGTGCTTCAGTGGATTTTGAGAAATTAACGTTTAAAACAAGATTTATATCTGTAACAGCGCTCCGGGCAGCGCTCCGGTTAGCGAACTTTTCGCGTATCGGAACTTTGCGATGCGAAGCTGATTGGCTCTCCGGTGTCTGTCAACATTCTAAACAGTCCGGAGCGGCCGCCATCTTGTCTCTCGGTAGGATCGAGAGACAAGAGGAGGCCAAAACAAAGGGGGAAATTACCATAAGGGGGCATAGTAGATCCTCGTTGACCCCCTAGGTTTTATGTGGAGGTTTTAAAAGGGCCCAGGAGGGTAAAAAAAAAATATCTTTTTTTTTTTTTTGCGTGGTGAGCGCCAAGTTCGCGAACCGGAAAGCGTTCTGGCAGCGTACTATAAGGATAAAAGAATGATAGACTTTTCTAATACTGTATGTTAATTGTTTGTTATTTGTTGTTTTTGTTCGTTTTTTTTTCATTTATTTATTTATTTTGATAAAAAAAAAATTTATGGGTCAGAATTTTCATAGTTCAATAAAACTTCCAGCATTACATCATCTGTAATCTCCTCAAACATGCATGTTTCTATGTCTTGTAAGCTTTCAATAAATTGTTCATCAAAAGATTCATCCATAAAATCTTCATCCAAAATTTCTTCAGTTAAAATCTCTTCTGTTGTAATGTCGAAGGAAACATTGATTTTTTCGTGCTCCCCTTCCATTTTTTTGCTGTAAATTGCATAAAAAAATAATTATATTAGAAGAGTTAGGGCACTGTTGGGTTTAAGTTCAGACAGGTAGTTCTGTTTTTTTAACAGTGAAGTTAAAGTAAGTAAATTCATAATTATAGCAGAGAAGTGTAAGTCAATCAATAAATATAACAGAGGAGCCTATCTGTATCTATAACTATAGCAGGGGGACAGTAAATAATTATCAAAAAACGTTTTTACAAATTAATTTAAAGTGCCACTTACAAATTATCAATTTACTTTACAGGGAGGTGAAAAGGCTCTTGAAATGTAGTTCAGGAAGTAGTAGTGAAAATGGCTGTGTTTCCTTCTCTTCTTTTATATATATTCAGGTACATAACCAATCAAATGTCAGGGAAAAAAAATTGAAAATGAAAGTAAAATTTTCATTAGTTGTCAATTCCAATACTTCAGGTGTGTTTTGTGAAGTAATTTACCTCAGGGTATTTAGATAGGTCTACAGGCTAAATGGCTAAATGAAATTTCAATCAAATTTGTGATAATGAAAGGGATTGTTATGTAGTATGAGCTAATCTATATTTGGTGAGAGTGTCTCTAGTCGTTTTTCTGTAAATTACTTTCCCACCTTTTTTTAGGACCGCTTTCCGGAAAGCGGCCCGGTTAGCAAACCTTAAGCGTCACGGGAGTCCACCATTTTGTGTTTCGGTCGCATTAAGATACAAGATGGAGGGCAAATAATTTTTAGAATGGGTAGAAGGGGTCATGGTAGACTTATCTTGACCCCCTAGGTTTTCTGAGGGTGGCTTAGGAGGCTTATATGTGCGGAAAAAAACCATTTTTTTTAAAAATTCCGCGAGGTTAGCTTTCGGTTAGCGAACCGGGTAGCGGCCCGGGGAGCGTATTTTGTGGAAAATTAGTGAAAAAAGTTAGAGAAAAATAATAATTGTGAGTGATCAGATGTAGGGTAGCTCTGAGAAGAGCTTTTGGGTTTATGGTACATTTAGGTACTTATAAGTAGGTACCAATGCACAGTCTTAAATTCAGAATGAAAATTCTGTTGCCCTCATCTGAGAAGTGAACTCCATCTCCTCTGTAGATATCTTGCATGTAGTAACGCAAGTTATTGTTGTACAGGGAGCCCATTCTATGGTCTCTCATGAAAGCTGAAACAGATTTGTTTACATGCTTCCTCGCTTTCTCAATTTGTGGAGAAAATTGGTTGGACCACCTCCATTTCTGTCTTTGGCATATATTGGAATATACCAAGGCAGTTTGAGGTAAAAGTGCCATTAATTGCTCAAAGGTGTCCTTTAAAAGCATTTCCAGACCTACCCCTGTCAAAGTGCCCAAATCATTACCTCCACAGTGCACAATTAACAGGTCAGGTTTTGGCAAATGCATAAAGGTTTTCACCAATGGTATCAATTGGTGACATTTTAATCCTCTTTGGCCCAACCACTTAATTTCCACATCTTGTAAATTGAGGTTAGGTAAATTTCTGTTCTCAGCATACCTTTGAGCCCAGTGGATGTAACTATGTCCAACAATCCAGACCTTAAACATGGTTGGAGAAGGTTGTGCTGCAGTCAGATGAAGTGTGGTAATGAAAGGGCAGTTGAAACAGTAGGAGTTTGTAAAGAAAAAAAACTGAGGATTTCCCATGCTAATGATTCATTAGCAGTGATTGGTGCATTTCCATTTCTGAAAACAGAAAGTTAGGGTGCATGGATGTGTTCTTTGAAAGATGTAATTTGAATGGTCAAGGAAGAAACATTTAATGAAAGATTGCACTGGATACGCAGGTGCACTGAGAGTTCAGAGTTCAATTGAAACATTGTTGTGTGAATTTGCAAACATGAGAGGTCTTCCAGGAGGTGGTTGCTATGGAAAAAAGGCAGAGAGGGCAGAGGGGGGAAGGGTTTTGATTTGAAAAAAGTGAGGGAAGAGTTATGATTGGCTAATATGAGAGATATGTGAAATGAATATCTGTATTTCTGTGCTTTCAATAGCTGCAGCCTCTGGAGTGCATCCTTTTTCTTCTGCTGAAGACAATTTGGTGTATTTCTGAGACTGTTTTCAAAACTCAAAAAGTATTTGCTAAGGTGAGAAAAGATTTATTTAATTTAGATAGAGAATAGTATGATTTAAGGAGAAAATGATGAAGAAAGCTGTGTTTTTAAAATGTGGCTTTGTCTCTAGTGATATACAAATAGATTTTGTTTCTTTGAGAAATTGTAATTGCATATTTGGTATAGCATTCTGGCATGCAGTAACACAAGTTTTTGTTGTACATGGAGCCCATTCCATGGTCTCTTATGTAAGCTGAAACAGATATGTTGTTTTTAAAAACGATTTTTGAAATCACTTACATTTCTGGATATGTACTGCTAGAGCTTCATAGGTTGTTTTGGGTCATATTTATAAGGCAATTGAGTGTCTTTGATGTTATTTTTTCCTTTTCAAATGGAAAGCATTCCACATGGGGCAAGTGTCTTGTAAATACGCTCCCACCTGCGCTTGGCAAATTTAGATTTTGATTATGGGAGTTACATAGCCATGTTAATAATGTCCAAAAAATGGTGCTAGGGCATTCCAGAAAACGCTTTCATGTCTCTCAAGGACATTTTCAGTCATTTCCTCTTGAAAGCACGTATACAATTGATTTATATGCTGTGTTTAAAAACGTTTTTTAGAAATCAATTACATTTCTGGATATGTACTGCTAGAGCTTCATAGGTTGTTTTGGGTCATATTTATAAGGCATTTGAGTGTCTTTGATGTTATTTTTTCCTTTTTAAATGGAAAGCGTTCCTCATGGGGCAAGTGTCTTGTAAATACGGTCCCATCTGTGCTTGGCAAATTTAGATTTTGATTATGGGAGTTACATAGCCATGTTAATAATGTAAAAAAAATGGTGCTAGGGCATTCCAGAAAACGCTTTCATGTCTCTCAAGGAGATTTTCAGTCATTTCCTCTTGAATGCAGGTATACAATTGATTTATATGTTGTGTTTAAAAACGATTTTTTGAAATCAATTACATTTCTGGATATGTACTGCTAGAGCTTCATAGGTTGTTTTGGGTCATATTTATAAGGCATATGAGTGTCTATGATGTTATTTTTCCTTTTTAAATGGAAAGCGTTCTTCATGGTGCAAGTGTCTTTTAAATACGGTCCCATCTGTGCTAAGCAAATTTAGATTTTGATTATGGGAGTTACATAGCCATGTTAATAATGTCCAAAAAATGGTGCTAGGGCATTCCAGAAAACGAAAATGTCCTTGAGACACATGAAAGCGTTTTCTTCAGTGAAAATCTTATCTGCAACCATGTGTTGGCCTCACCTCAAACAAACAAAACAGGTGATGGACCGAATGTGGATCAATGACACACATTCACCCCAGTTCAAAGATCTGGGCTTAAACAAACCTTTAGATAGGCCACACCTTATCGTCATCCTGAATTAATCATTTAAAATTTTAGGGAGAGATTTATGATTGTTTTATGCCTGTTTTGTACCACTGTGTGTCATTTTTGTGATGCAGTGCTGGTGCAAAAGATTTGCTATGTTAAATAATAAGTAGGGCATTAAGTTTTTGATGACTGTTATTCATTTACTGTTTGGTAATAGTGGTTTATAACATTTTTTATTATATTTTTCCACAGATTCAACTGCAGATCTTTTCCAAATTTGAAAAATGCCAACGAAAAATCGTATTAGAAAGGCTAGAAAACGTCAAAGACAGCAGGATGATCTTTTATTGCAGCAGTCCTCTTCCCCAAATACTTTTCAAAACACCAAGAAAGCTCCGGGTAAGAGCACAAAATTATTCTTAAGAAATATTTTTAGTAAAAAAAGCATTTATTCTAAAAATGTTTCAGTTCAGAAAAAGAAAAGCAATTTAAATGGAAAGGAAAGACCCATCAAAAATGTTACTGGTAGAGGAAGAGATAATTCTGTGCATGATAGTAGAAGGAAACAACAGTTTAGGGACATTCGAAAACAAATGTTCCGTAATAGGATAATAGTTGATTTATTAAAAAATATTAAGAAAGGCCAACAGAAAGCGGCATTTTATAAGAAGAAGAAAAATGTAGAGAAAATTATTGATCATGCTTTTGAAATTAAGCGAAAGTTGTTTATTTTGGTAATTAATAGAATTAGGAAACTAAGCAAGGTAATTTCTGATTTCAAAACAAAAAGTAGATGGAAGAGAGTAGTAAATCGTAGTAACTTTTGTGAAGTTTTTTCCGGAGAATGGATGCATAGTTCAAGTTGTGAGGCATTTTTTAATGAGGAGAGTTATTTTCAGGATAATGATTTGGTGTTTGCAGTTGACACCAGTGGTCGAGCTTATGAAGTGAAGGATGGTTGTCCAGTTGAAAAAGAAAAAGTTGTGACAACAGAGACAGAAGAAGCGCTAAGTGATGAGGTTTTAGGAAGACGTCCTAAGGGTCCTGTGTACATTTGGAAGTGTAGTTCTATTTGCAGTGTGCGACAGGTTTCCATCAATTTGCTTTGTGATTTTATACGGACATTTAATAAGAAAAGTTTGAAGCAGAAAATGAAGTTGTTGCAAGATTTAGATCCTTGCAGAGTGAGACAAATAACAGGTTTACGTGGTCATTCACTGGCTTGTCTTTCCAGGAGAGTATGCCAGAGTGTTTTTCATCATTTCAGGATGCTAGCAGTGCATCATAATAAAGTGAGAAAATTAGTGAGAATGTTGTATTATGCTAAGAGTCCAGCAATTATGCTTAAACAATTATGTGCTGCTCTTTTGCATGGTTCTGAAATAGATGTCAAGAATATTTGTGAAGAAATTGAGTTTTGTTACTTTGGTAGTAAAGATGAGAATGTTCAAATTGACCCAGAAGTAGAGGGTAATGTTGAAGATAATGTACAGGTTTCCAGTACAGATAATTTTCAGAAGGAAATTGCCACGTTTCAGATGAAATCAAGTGAGAGGCCTAATTTCACTTGTGTGTGTTGTCGACGCACTTATTATAAGAATCAGATTAAGTTAGTGGATTTATATGCAAAAAGTGAAAGGGAAAAAAATAGTGAATGGAAGGATTTTGCCACATACTTGATGGTAGAAAATTATTTAGATTTGGGATCGGATCAACGTGTGTGTACTTATTGTTGTAATAAATTAAACCAAAACCAGATGCCTGCTAGGGCAGTTCATAATAATCTGGAATTGGTTGAGATTCCTTCTGAATTGAAGGATTTAAATACTTATGAATCTATTTTGATTCAAAGTATCCATCCCTTTCAGGCTATTGTAAGAATGGAGCCAAAGACAGGGAAGTTGCCTCCAGCAGATTTACAGAGAGGATTAAAGGGAAGAGTTGTTTATTTGCCTCTAGATTTGAACAAAAACATTAACACAATTGGAGTAGAAAAAGTGGAAGAGGAACCTCTGGTTATCTTGGTTAATGGGGTTCCGACAAAGAATAAGAAAATATGGCAAGATTTAGTGGATGTTAGGAAAGTCAAAAAGGCAACATTGTATTTGAAGAAAAATAATAAGTACTATAAGAATGTATATGTTGCAGAAGAGGAAGTAAGTGATGAAGAGGATAGCGATTTGTGTGCTGGCCAAATTGAGAAAGTAGAGGCCTCTAAAAGTGAAGAAATATATGAACATTATAGTGTTCATCCTTTGCATTCCAAGGAAGTCATGGGGAATGCTATTGAGTTGTTTCAAATGAAACAAGCCAAAGGGAGTCCCATTAGTGTTTGGGAGGAAAGTTTGGAAGCTCGGTGTTTCCCACAGCTATTTCCCACAGGTCGAGGAGGAAGATATGATGAGCGACCTCATCAAATTCCTGCGTCTGAATACCGGACTTTACGATTGTATGCAGAAGATCCTAGGTTTCGTCAATGCATTCCATATTTGTTTCATCTAGTGTTTGAAAGCGATCTATCTGGACTGTCATATGCAGTGAACCACATCTTAAAAAGTGGTATACAGATGCGAAACATCTCGGCAAGTGATTTTATGCATAAAGTCAATGTCCAAGACAGTATTTTGGATTCTCACTTAATTAATCTCATGACGTGTCAGCGTGGTACTAATGAGTACTGGTACCGTCGTCATGGTGATTTAAAATGTATGCTGAGGAACTTAGGAACCCCGACATGGTTCCTCACTCTGAGCTGTGCCGAGTATGGCTGGGAAGACTTACTTGAATTTCTACGAGAGGCAAATGGAAATATTGAAAACATTGAATTCAAGACACCTGGAGAACTGTGTTCTTTGGATCCAGTGAATGTATGCAGGTACTTCAATCATAGATTTGAAGCTATGATGTCTTTCATCACAAATAAGAAGAATCCACCTCTTGGAGAGGTGTTGGATTTCTTCTGGAGAAAGGAGTACCAAGCAAGAGGTGCTCCTCATATACATATGTTGTTGTGGATCAAGGATGCACCTAAATTTGGAACAGATCCGGATGACTTAATGATGAATTTCATAGAACAGTATTCTACGTGTGCTGTTCCAAACGCAACGGAGAAGAAAAGCCTAAGAGAACAAGTTCTACGTTTCCAAAGCCATCGTTGTGGAAAGTACTGTCGTCGTAAATTCAGAAACAAGGACAAGTTCTACACCAAATGTCGTTTCAACTTTCCACGACCGGTGATTTCTAAAGGAAGAGTGAACAGTTTGATGTCTTCTCTGCGACATAATGTGACGAGGAAATCACCCAAAAATACTTACAATTTGAAAAGGAACGAAGAGTCCAAGTACATCAACGACTACAACCCAGTGATTTTGTCCATGTGGAATGCTAACATGGATATACAGTTTGTGGCTGACAACTGTATGGCTGTGGCTCGGTATGTGACATCTTACATCACCAAAAAAGAAAAGACAGAACTGAAGGATATGTGGGAGGACATTTGCCATGAAAAGAGCCTCAGCAAGAAGTTGTACAGTTTCCGTCTGAAGATGTTGTCGCATCGAGAAATCGGAGCTTACGAACGTTCTGATCGATTGTCTTCAGCAAGTCTCTATGCCAAATCCAGGAGTATCGTTTGGGCGAGTCTTGGTCTTGCTGCAACGCGAAATCGAGTTCTAAAACCTGTCCGGGAAATTGAGTATTTGGCAGAAAAGGAACCAAACAGTACCGACATTTTGAAGACCAACATGTTGGATACATATTATCCAAATCGAAGCAGTCACCTTGAGAATATTTGTCTATATGAGGTTCTACAAAATTATATATTCAAGAGGAACATCAAAGAAGATATTGAGAAAGGAGTGTATGCTGTAATTGGAAGTGAGGGATGCCTGGTCAAGCAAAGAAAATGCCAATTAGTAAACCATCGAAAATTGAGTGGCGAATCTCCAGAAAAAAAGGAGTTCTTATATTTAGCACTTTTGCAACTTTTTAAGCCTTGGCGTGCAGAAGAGGAACTGCTTGGAGATTTCCTCTGTTATGAAGACTCTTTCAATGCAGCCAAGGAGTCCATAGAATGTCCTGCTTTTCCCAAATATCAAGAAATGCTAACTTTGGAAATTGAGCAGGAAGCAACGATTGCAGCCGAGATTGCCAGAGACAGTTCTCAGGCCGTACAGAGTTCTGTTTCATTGAGTCAAGATCCACTTGGAGGACCTATTATCGAAAATGAAGCTGCCACTGCTATGAATGAAGTGGAAAGAGCCATGGCACATGCTCAGGAGGATTCAGTTAACTTAGAAGACTTGGAAAAACAACTCAACGTTGAGCAGAGGAAAATATATGATGAAGTTACCAAGCAAATTGAGCATGGATTAAGTCATGAGAAGAAAGAGTGCTCATGTACATCGTTGAAGCCTGTCCGACTGTACGTGAGTGGAGAAGCGGGAACTGGAAAAAGTTTCCTCATTAAAGCAATTTCTTGTTATTTGCAGGAAAGGACTGAGTCATCGCTGTCTTGTGTTGTAACCGCTCCTACTGGACTGGCAGCACATAACATTAAAGGTATTACTTTGCATCGTCTACTGATGCTGCCAGTGGAGCATGACAACAAATTACAATACCACAAGTTATCTGGGGATGCTTGCTGTGAAGTTTCAAGAGTCTTGAAGAAAATGAAACTACTTATCATTGACGAAGTAAGCATGGTTTCCAATGTCATGCTTGCCTTTGTGCATTTGAGAATGCAAGAAGTACTTAAAACTGAATATGATGTGTTATTTGGTGGCAAACACATCATTGTTTTCGGAGATCTTCTGCAGCTGACACCAGTAAAAGGTCAACCTGTGTTCAAAATACTCACGCATGAAGATACCAGGAAGTGCCTAGGGAGCATTGGCAACGTCAATATATGGTTTAACTTCAATTATGCTGAACTGCATGAAAATATGCGTCAGGCGAAGGATGAAGATTACAAGAAAATTCTACAAGATATTAGAATTGGAAAAGTGACCGAGCATGGAAAAGAAGCTTTAAATGCACGATTACTTTCAAATTTATATCCCGAACAAGAGAATATTTTTCAGAAAATTACTGAGAAGAAATCCGGAATATGTTTGATGCCAACTCTTGCAGAATGTGCCTTCTTCAACAACAAAATGTTGAATTTAGAAAAGCAAGAGATTGTGAAACTTGAAGCTATTGACAAAATAGAGCATATGGGATCAACATTTAATTTGTCAGAGAATTTGAAATCAAAATTGGATTCATTAGAGAAGACTATATCTAAAACAGCGGGTTTTGAAAAGACTTTGAATGTGTGTTTAAATTGCCGAATCATTTTGAGAAGGAATTTACATGTTGAAAGAGGTCTGGTAAATGGATCAATGGGTAATGTTGTTGATTTTGAGAAATACAGAAATAGAGATGGAATAGAATTTTTAAAAATTAAATTTGATGGCATTGAGGAAGTACAGCTAATTGGTCGTTGTTCTGCTAGGTTTTTGCTTGTTAAAGACTTATATGTTCGCCGTAAACAGTTTCCTGTTTGCTTGGCATATGCGGTGACAATCCATAAATCGCAAGGTTTAAGTGTAGACAGTGCATTGGTGAATATTGGCAGTTCTGTGTTCAAGGAGGGTATGGCATATGTGGCATTGTCACGAGTTAGAACTTTATCAGGATTGTACTTGATTGACTGTGATGTCACAAACATTTGTGCGGATCTAGATTGTGTTAAGGAATACAATAGGTTAAGAAGAGAGTATGCGCCACATTTGCCTCAATATCCTTTGTTTGAGAAACGTGTGGTAGGCCGGAAACGTAGAAATATCAGTAATAGTAGGGAGGTTGTTGCAAAAAGACTAAAAGTCAATGAACCGAAAATTGTTAGCAGAAAGAAAGTTGATTCTGTTGAAGATGTTGTCGGTTTTCAATTTGAAAACAGTTCTGGTGTCAACTGCTATGCAAATGTAGTGGTTAATGTTCTCTTTTCACTAGAGAGTTTAAAAGGACAGATTCTGTTGAATTCAGAACAAATTTTATGCTGTTTGTTGAATTCTGTTTTCGAGAAATGTAGCACTGATCGAACAAAAGTAGAAAGTGTGTCTGAAGTTCGTTATCTGTTAGATGAATGTTCAGGTCAAACAGACTTCTCTGAAAATAATCAGCAAGATTGTCAGGAGTTTTTAATGTATATGCTTGATGTATTGCAAGATGAGGGCGTAGATGTAGATCACCTGTTTGGGCTTTCTTATCAATGGCAGCATGACTGCGAGAATTGTAGGGTATCAAGTACTACTAGTGTAGACTCAGAAAGATTTATATATTTAACTTTGCCAGACAGTAAATCAGTCTCCTTTAATAAGCTAGTAAATGCAGCGGATCACAACATGGAGTGTAGCCAATGTAAATCTGAAATGATGTCAACATTATTTATACGTAGATATGGACAGTATGTCATTTTAATGATCCAACGATGTAGGCCTGATGGATCAAAATTGTCAACTTTAATAAAAAAATTTGTGGCTTCTCAGCTTTCAATATCAGGAAGGACTTTTGTAACTGTAGCAATTATCTATCACGATGGTCCTTCAACAACATCAGGACATTATACAGCGTATTTAAAGTCTCGAAACGGCTGGTCATTTTGCAATGATTCCGTTGTAACTTTCAAAAAAAAATTGCCGTTTGACCTTAAAAATTCTTACCTGGTGTTTTTAAAACCAAAATTTTAAAGAAAGAATCTCGGGATCTCCTGTGAAGAATTGCAAAAGGTTCATCAAGTTGAGGGAATGTAAGTCTGCAATGCTGTCTAGATTATTGGTCCAAAACTTTTAATTATAATGTCAATTTTTAAAATCCAACTATATAAACCTGATGCAAGTAAGTCTGCTTCATAGTAAGCAGTATCAGTGTCATAGGAAAAGGAGAACATGAGTGACAAAGAAGGGTAAGATATTAGTAGTCCAGGATTGTGAAAATAATCTTAAATGTTTTCTTTTTGAAAGTTGCGAAAATAGAAAATGACGGGATTTGATTGGAAGAATTACAAGACTTGTGAATCGCTGCAACATGATTTGGCCTAGTGGAAACATGTGGTAGAATGTGAGAAGTCTTTTCTTGTATGTAACATATTTTTCAAAACGATGGAGGTTTTCTTTCAGAAAGTGGCGGGCTGACAATATTTATAGCACAACAGAGTGGACGCTGTTCATAGGATATCCTTCGACGTCATTGAAAGTAAGTTAATTTTAAGGAGTTTTGAATTCAGATTTCTTAAGTTGTATGGGTTTTTTAAACACAATCATTTTGATTGTGTTTTTTTTCCCCGCTGTTACATGATGAATACCTTCAAGTCACTGATTTAAGTGAAATTTGATACATTCTGAGAACAGCAAAAATAAACCATTTAACATGTATAATTAATGTTTTGCTTTTTGTACTTATGATATACATTTAGAAATGTGAGGTAGATATGGAGAAACTGAGTCTTCTGTAAGTGTCAATTTTAATGCTTACAGTGCTGTACTTCTGGGTACTGTTTTTTTTAAAAAAAGGAATAGGCCTCACCTCAAAGAAAGCTCTTGAAAGCACACATCTTATTTGCATCCTGAAACAATCATTTAAAATATTAGACACAATTTTATGATGGCTTTACATCTTTTTTGCGCTGCTATTGCATCACTATTGTGAGACATCAGCAGTGCAAAAGAAGCACTATGTTCCAAAATAGGTCTCAGTTCATCAGCATGAAGATACTGTTTGTTTAAAATATATATCTTTAGGATTGTGTAGGGGACGTAGAGAAGCAGAGGCTTCTGTAAATGTCAAAGTTGTTGAAAAACTGTTTCTTCTTGAACCTTTTCCCTTTTCTTTTCTAATTTTTAAATACATGTTGTAATATTTTTGGAAATGTTTGTTCTCTCTTTTACAGATTGAAAGTATGAAAAAATATTTTAAAAAGGTAACAAGAATTATAAGGTAAATGTTTTCTACTCTTTTTACCCGCAATGCACTGCTGATGATGTCACTGACCATGTCATGAATGATGTAATAAGAGGACATGACTTACTTCATTGGTAGGCCTTCACATGCTTTATCTGCTCTGTATTCTTCAACAAGTGTAAAATTGATCTGTAACCCTGAGTAGGTCTCACCTTAAACAAACCTCAGGAGACATCACACCTTATCGTCATCCTGAATTAATAAATAGATTTATTAAACAGTATCTCTGGTTTACTCCCTATAGCTGTCTTTCTTTTAACATTACTCTCTGTTTACTTCCCTTATACTAACTCTTCTTTTGTTTAAAAAAATATTTTTTTGGTTCGCTTCAAGTTCGCGAACCGGGCAGCGAACTGGAAAGCGAACCAAAAGAAATAGAGCTTGCCAGAGTGCTAAACATTCTAGCAATTTTATTTGAAAGGGGAGGTAGTTCTGAAAAGAACTTTTTTTTATGTTTTTGTTGTTTTATTTATTTTTATTTTTTTATCTGAACATTTTTTGTTTTTTTTGTATTTTAAGAACAGTTTTATGTTTTTTTTGTGTTTTTCATGGAGGGGAAACAACAAAAAAACAGGCATTGAAAAGGGCTCAACAGGAGCAAAAAAAAAATTACTGCTTGGGTGGGTTAGGGCAGTTATGGTTTTCAAACACCAAGTTGATTAAGTTCACGCTCATGTTGCCACATGAGAGTATAGCACCACAATGTATGCACGTAAACTTCATGTGCTTGAAGTTTGGCTGTATGTTTGGCACAGTTTCCTGTGCCTCTCTTGCAGTCAAAGATATACTTGATGTTGATCTGGCCACAGGAGTTGTCGGGGGATTATCTTGAAGGTCCCTTAACTCTGCCCGGCTGTAATTTAATGGATGCCACCTGGCCATATGGCGATGCATAGTATAGTTGCCCATACTATACTTTTTGTCTGTGCCTCGAGATAATCTGTATTTGCAGATTAGGCAGGTGGCATATTTGGCATTAACCTTCTTCTCCCCTCGAGGAATTGAGAAAAACTGCCATATAAAACTTGTTTTCCTTCGGGAAACACGGGGCAACTCCTGAATAAATTGAGGTTCATCTGTGTCCTCTTCTTCTAGGTCCTCCTCTTCCTCCTCTCTGTTGGAAATGAATTGTGATGGTGGTCCTCTCTTGTCATGAGGAGGTTGAGGTGGTGGTGGGGGTCCACCAGCTGAAGCAAGGATAGAAGCCATTGCAATCAAATTGGAAAATGGTCTTTCTCTCACCAAGGTGAAAGTCAGAGTGAGGAAAGAAGGAGGGGTTTACATGATTTGGGAAAAGCAAAAGTTCTGAACCAATGAAAAGTGTTATTTTTAGGTCACATGACCTAGTCATACATCATTTGGAAACCAAAAGTGAAATGAACCAATGAAAAGTTTGATAAACAAGTCACATGACCTGTTCCGCTTACGTTACGCGGTGCGCGCCGCGTCCCGGATCGCTTCCGGTTCGCGGTCCGGAGCACTTCCGGGAGCGCTAACGCGGCGCGTCATAAGACGCATTACGCGACAACGTGATACGTCGCGCTTCCGCGACGTGTCACAGTTCCGCTAACGAAACGTTTACCGGTTCGCATACTAGATCGCGGCATCAAGATGAGCTAACGGAAAGCTTCCCGGTTCGCTTACCGGAAGCGAAGAAAAAAAATATTAAAAAAAAAATTATCAATAAACATCTAAAATATATTTTGGGTTTTAAAGAAGAATACATTTTACAGCTACAGATGTTAGCTTTTAAAAAACCAATGAAATTCACAGAAAAAACCATAGGTTATAGACCATATATAGTTAGGAATTTGCATTTACAAAACCTTGAAAATTCACTGAAAAAACCATAGGTTATAGACCATATATAGTTAGGGATTAGCATTTACAAAACCTTATTTTACTCGCATAAAACCATTGAAATTCCATATATAGTTAGTTGCGCTAACTATATATCGCGCACCCGCAATCCACTGCTGATGATGTCACATATTACATCATTCATGACATGGTCAGTGACATCACTCATGACATCACTGATGACATCTCAAATGACATCACTGATGACATATCAAATGACATCACTGATGACATCACTGATGATATCTCATTTGACATTACTGATCACATCACTGATGACATCATTCATGTGATAATACGATGAACCTCTTCAGACTCTAATATAACCTTAGATACACTCAGTGTAAACAGACACTCACAGACTGTCACTCATCCATGGAGTTACTCACACACCTAGTCAGTCATGCAAAGAATCAATCACACCTCCATTTCCTCAACTATACAGTTATACACACCTTACTTATTCAAACATATACTAACACATATTTACTCTCTTATACAATCCCTGATACAAGTTCACAATGATCCATACAGCCACTCACACATTCACTGGCTCTTATGCACAGTTATTTATATATGTCAACTCTCACATGTACTGTGTTTTACATATGTACTTACTTTGACATGTAGCACTGAGATATCCATTCACTCACCAATACACTCATGCACACAGTCAACCGCCCATACAGCTGTTTCCACATGCACTTTTGAAACTATACATCTAGTGAATCAACTGCTCACACATCTATGCACAGAGTCATACACCTCCCAGCCACCCACACACACACTCAGTCTCCCATACAAATACTTGGGCAACCAATCAATAACCCATATAGTTACTCATATAGCTACTGATCAACACATGCAGCAGTTCACAGAACAACAGACATAATGATGCACAAATTAAGACAGTTTAGTCACTAACTCATGCACTCAGTGAGACACATTTAATCACTCACTCATACAGTCAGTCATGCACCTACTAAATCCTTCATCCAGACACTTATACATCCACTCATTCTTCAATATGTAAGACATATTTTAACTTTACAGAAACATACAGTCACTGGATAATGTCATCGGTGATGTCATCAGTGATGTCATTTGAGATGACATCAGTGATGTCATGAGTGATGTCACTGACCATGTCATGAATGATGTAATATGTGACATCATCAGCAGTGGATTGCGGGTGCGCGATATATAGTTAGCGCAACTAACTATATATGGAATTTCAATCGTTTTATGCGAGTAAAATAAGGTTTTGTAAATGCTAATCCCTAACTATATATGGTCTATAACCTATGGTTTTTTCAGTGAATATATATATATATATATATATATATATATAACAATCCTCAGCAACCTCTCGCCCGGAGCCCAGTGAAGGAACCGCTGCGCAGGAAAGAAGACGGAGACCTCCGGTGCAGTGAGCAATTTTCTTTATTGTACCCTCGAGGAAGCGGCACACAGCATGACGTTTCGGCCTTCACAGAGGCCTTGATCACATGACGCACGCTGGGAAAAGGCAATATTTAAAGTGCTAGTGAAAAGTGGGGATACATTTCCATTGGTCAGTTTGTGGTCACATGTTGCACCAAACAGTAGATACTGACAACAGACTTCATATTTACAACCATATCACGGGATAATCCCTGGCTGGTCACCTGTTGCGTCGATGACACATATATCAGTAAAGTGCATAATGTAATTCATCAAAATACACACGTAATGTAAACAAAGATGACTGGATAAATCCAATTGTGCAAATTGCAATTGATGTAAACGATGTATAAAGTGCAATGTGCTACACGAAGTGTGTGCAAACATAACTGGATGAATCCAATTGTGCAAATGGCAAATGATGTAAACAATGAAAAAAGTGCAATGTGCCACATGAAGAAACGACTTCACAGATATGTACTATATACAATATACATTCTGTGCACAAGGTCATAAACAGTATTTCAATAAGTTAATATTTACAAAAATATATATAATAAATATATATAAAATAAATATATATATATTTTAAAACCAAGACCTTATGTTGCAATTAGAATAAATATGCAAATAAGCACAGCACCGTTTCTTAAGGATGAGATCTATAGTATGCAAGAATAATCAGACAACAAGATGTTTAAAATACTCAGATCGCAGCATCCTATACATTAAATGCACAACATTGTTTACACGTGCCTCGAGTTAGATAGAGGACAGGCAGAGGAGAAGTAGACCCCTCCCAAAGGTGAGAGGGGAAAATCCTCGCAGCCTCTGCCGTGCCTCCATCCACTGTACTCTGTAATTACTTGGACCAACCGCTGCTCGGAATCGGATGTACCCCAGTGAATCGTGAATACCAAAAGATAACCAAGTGCACTATTTTTATGTGAAGTTTTTTTCAACTAGTTTTTAAGTGACTTTGTGACATTGTTTTCTCATATTCGTATTGATAGAGCTGAAAGGTTCTTGAACAAGTGAGCAAAGTTCTTGGTACATCTAAGTGCAGCCTAAGCCTAGGCTGCACCCCACTAGGTGGAACCATCCAGCCCTCTAATATATACAGTATTGGCCGCACTCTATTTAATAAAAGGACAGACAAGTAAAGCACAGTAAGGAGCAATTACAGAAGCCGTTACTGCTCAACAGGGGTGACAGAAGAAATATAAGACAGTGTGGAATTGTCATAAACATGTGTAAAAATCTTCTGTAGAGTTCAGGCCCCCCGGAGCTCGACAGTCCATATCCAGGATGTACCTGGTTTCCAGTTTTCTAAGGGCACCGTCCCTGTCACCTCCTCTCCTATTTGGACCCACACAATCGATCGCATAATAGCGCAAAAGGGAACTGTCATTATTATGATGTTCTTTGAAATGACGGGCCACCGGGTATGCCGGGTCACTGGTATTGATCGCCCTGATGTGCTGGAGTATCCTCTTGTGCACCTGCAATTTGGTACTCCCAACATAGCGCAGGGCACACGGACACTCCAGCACATACACCACATATTCACTCTTACAAGTAAGTTGTTGTTTAATCTTGCGTGCCTCAGGAGTGAATGGAATAGTGTACTCTGTTTTGTTCACACCATGTTGGCAAGCCTTACAGGATGAACATTTCCTGAAGCCCCTACTTTTGCCAAGCCAATTTTTGCTGGTTAAGATTTCAGGGCTTGACTTGACCAGGGCATTCTGCATAGAGTACGCTCGCCTGTATGTGATGGAAGGGGTGCTAGGTATTCTGTCCCCTATCACTGGGTCGCATTTTACTAGGCTCCAGTGTTTGGAAATAATCTTTCCCAGCGCGGCCTGTTGGCTATTAAAGGCCCAGATCAATCTAACTGGTTGGTCTTTGGTGGAGGTTTGTTTAGTATGGACTTTAGGCTGCAGAGCCTGGCTACGTGGGATGGAATTAGCTCTAGCCATGGCTTTGTCCACCATTGCTGCCTGGTATCCCCTTGCTAGAAATCTGGACCTGCTAGCTTGCTGTGCCAATTGGCACTGGGCTTCTGTGCTGCTTAATCGCCTTATGCGAAGCATTTCTCCATATGGTATGCTTCGTATAAGATGAGCAGGATGGTGACTGCTGGCATGGAGGATCGTGTTTCCTGCCGTCTCTTTGCGATATAGCCTAGTTTCCAGACAGGTTGCTCCTGGTGTTACCGTCATGTCCAAAAAGTGCACCTGATCCCTGCTGATGTTAGAGGTAAAATGCAGATTGTAGTCATTAACATTTAAAATCTCAACAAAGTGCTCAGCCTCCTGACGAGTGCCCTTCCAGACCAGGAACACATCGTCAATATAACGATACCACTTAACAATAGATTGTCTGGAAATGTCAGCGTGCGTGCCATGGAGAACCTGCCTCTCCCAGTAGCCCATATGAAGACAGGCATAACTGGGAGAGAAGCAGGCCCCCATGGCCACGCCCCTGACCTGTTGGTAATATCTATTGTTAAACAAGAAAAAGTTGTGGTGTAAACAAAATGAAATCATAGATAATAACATGCGGTTATGGTCTGCCATGATAATAGGTCTCTGTCCTAGGTAGAACTCAATGGCTCTGAGTCCGTCTTGATGAATAATGCTGGTATATAAAGACGAAACGTCTAGAGTTATGAGCCACATGTCCCTACCCCACTCTATTCCCTGTATTTTTCTTACAAAGTCATTGGAATCTTGTACATACGATGGTAGCTCCTGCACAAATTCCTGTAAGAAAGAGTCCACATAAATAGTAGTCTTCTCTAACAGGCCCCCACATGCTGCAATTATTGGTCTTCCTGGGGGCTTGTTAGGATTTTTGTGGATTTTCGGGATTAGGTAAAGGACTGGCATGACAGGATGATTATTTTTCAAATATTTCAACTCATCCATACTTAAAAGACCGAAAGATCTCCACCCCATGAGTAAGGAATGGAAGTCCTCCTGTGCTTTTCTAACCAAAGAAATGTCGCTATGTCTATAGCAGTTAGAATCATTCAATTGGGAGAGAGCTTCTTCAATATATAATTTCCGCGGCCACAAAACTATATTCCCTCCCTTGTCAGCCTGTCTGACAATGACATTTTCGTTGGCTTGAATTTTCTGGATGAGACGCATGTATTGATCATTTTGCGAATATCTCTTTCGTTTGGAGCTTAGCACTTTGGAATGTAATGACTTTATGTCTTTAACCACTGCATCGTGGAAAATATCCAAATTGTCATATATCATAACAGGTGTGAACGTTGAGCGCGGTTTAAAGGACGTTAAACCCCCCACCCCACTTGGCTCACCTCCTGATGTTACTTGTGAAGATGACTGCTCCGTTCTGAGTGCTTCAAGGGCTTCCAAGCCAGGTAAATCACGTGCCTGCAATCCATCGTCTGCAGCCACAGCCCTTGTGACGTTATTGCGGGTCTTACTTCCAGCAAAATGCTTCAAAAGCTTGATTTTGCGAACAAATCTGTAAAGATCAATTCTCGTGTCCGCATAATTTAGGTCACAAGGCGGACAAAAAGTAAGACCCTTGGACAGGATGTAAATCTCAGAATCCGACAGGACCATGTCGGTCAAGTTAACAACAGAGGGGGCAACGTCCCTTGCTCCAGATAGCAGGTTCACTTCCTGTTCCATCTTTTTCCACTTTTCTTTTTCCTCTTCTGCTGATTTTGCTCTTGCTCTGGATCTGGCCTTGCGACGTTTGTAGCGTTTTGCGTTACGTTTTTTGTTGTTCCTTGGCGTGACTGTGTTCTCGGGCGTAGGGTTCCTCGCCAGTCTTTTCTCACACAGTCCAGCTCCTCCGCTGGCGTGAGCCTTGTAAACCCCAATGGTCTTCCTGAATGAGCAGAGTTGGAGTCAGAATCGCTGTTGACGCTCGAACTCAGGTTGGACTCAGATGAGTCATCTTGTATTGTAGAACTCTGACCCTTATTGGAATGATCCGTGGCACTGGCCAGTTTCTGGCCACGTGAGGCTTTGATGGCATCGTATTTTTTTGCAAAGGTAAAGATGCGACCCTCAGCATAGTCCGCCTTGTCGCGCTGGAACTTCCAAGCTTTCCTTTTGCTGATGGATTCCTCCTCCTTCTGAATCCTTGCCATCATGTCCCCTCTAAGTTTGTTGCATTCATCAGGGCAGTCTGTGCTGGCTGCTTCAATAACCAGGTTGAGCTCTTCTATCTTCGCTTGCGTTTTCAACCGGTCACTCTCTGCATAGCGAACCAGTATTTGTACTAATTTCCGTGATGACTCTAAATTACAGTCTGCCCATTCACGGAGCATTTCCGGATCCGGATCTTCGTAGCTCGGGGCCAGCATCACCCGCAAGCCACGAGGTATTCTGTTCACTTCTAAATATCGACTGAGTGAGCGGTGCTCCCACCACTTAGAGAGTTCTCTCTTCATTAGTTTTTCAAGTTTTTTAAAATGTTCACGCAAGCTAACAATTTCCGTCGCAGGTGCACTGGAGCCGGATGGTTCCACTGACCCCCCAGCCGGGGAGTCATCAAACGCGTTTAGCGCTGCCTGTTCCCTCGCTTTTAATGCGTCCGCTGACATGCCGCTTCCCCAGAGTTAGTAATAGCGCGTGGTGCGCTCTCACAGCTGCGTTGGAAGCTACTGTAAATACAGACTTCCGTACAACGGGGCACACTCTCTCCTCACCGGTGTTTTCTTTTACTGCACTGCTACGCTGATCCCACACGCTGAGACCTGTCCTAAACAGAACGCTCGGCAGGCTCCGCGTCAGGTTCGCTGGCAGCGCCGTGTAAACAGCAACCGAGGGCAGGAACAGATACTCCCTACCGGTCGCTTCCGGTTCGCGGTCCGGAGCACTTCCGGGAGCGCTAACGCGGCGCGTCATAAGACGCATTACGCGACAACGTGATACGTCGCGCTTCCGCGACGTGTCACAGTTCCGCTAACGAAACGTTTACCGGTTCGCATACTAGATCGCGGCATCAAGATGAGCTAACGGAAAGCTTCCCGGTTCGCTTACCGGAAGCGAAGAAAAAAAATATTAAAAAAAAAATTATCAATAAACATCTAAAATATATTTTGGGTTTTAAAGAAGAATACATTTTACAGCTACAGATGTTAGCTTTTAAAAAACCAATGAAATTCACAGAAAAAACCATAGGTTATAGACCATATATAGTTAGGAATTTGCATTTACAAAACCTTGAAAATTCACTGAAAAAACCATAGGTTATAGACCATATATAGTTAGGGATTAGCATTTACAAAACCTTATTTTACTCGCATAAAACCATTGAAATTCCATATATAGTTAGTTGCGCTAACTATATATCGCGCACCCGCAATCCACTGCTGATGATGTCACATATTACATCATTCATGACATGGTCAGTGACATCACTCATGACATCACTGATGACATCTCAAATGACATCACTGATGACATATCAAATGACATCACTGATGACATCACTGATGATATCTCATTTGACATTACTGATCACATCACTGATGACATCATTCATGTGATAATACGATGAACCTCTTCAGACTCTAATATAACCTTAGATACACTCAGTGTAAACAGACACTCACAGACTGTCACTCATCCATGGAGTTACTCACACACCTAGTCAGTCATGCAAAGAATCAATCACACCTCCATTTCCTCAACTATACAGTTATACACACCTTACTTATTCAAACATATACTAACACATATTTACTCTCTTATACAATCCCTGATACAAGTTCACAATGATCCATACAGCCACTCACACATTCACTGGCTCTTATGCACAGTTATTTATATATGTCAACTCTCACATGTACTGTGTTTTACATATGTACTTACTTTGACATGTAGCACTGAGATATCCATTCACTCACCAATACACTCATGCACACAGTCAACCGCCCATACAGCTGTTTCCACATGCACTTTTGAAACTATACATCTAGTGAATCAACTGCTCACACATCTATGCACAGAGTCATACACCTCCCAGCCACCCACACACACACTCAGTCTCCCATACAAATACTTGGGCAACCAATCAATAACCCATATAGTTACTCATATAGCTACTGATCAACACATGCAGCAGTTCACAGAACAACAGACATAATGATGCACAAATTAAGACAGTTTAGTCACTAACTCATGCACTCAGTGAGACACATTTAATCACTCACTCATACAGTCAGTCATGCACCTACTAAATCCTTCATCCAGACACTTATACATCCACTCATTCTTCAATATGTAAGACATATTTTAACTTTACAGAAACATACAGTCACTGGATAATGTCATCGGTGATGTCATCAGTGATGTCATTTGAGATGACATCAGTGATGTCATGAGTGATGTCACTGACCATGTCATGAATGATGTAATATGTGACATCATCAGCAGTGGATTGCGGGTGCGCGATATATAGTTAGCGCAACTAACTATATATGGAATTTCAATCGTTTTATGCGAGTAAAATAAGGTTTTGTAAATGCTAATCCCTAACTATATATGGTCTATAACCTATGGTTTTTTCAGTGAATATATATATATATATATATATATATATATATATATATATATATATATATATATATATATATATATATATATATATATATATATATATATATATATATATATATATATATATATATATATATATATATATCTGTAATTGACCTTAGAAATG